>NW_019384349.1:315229-367151 GCF_000671375.1 Centruroides sculpturatus
AAATCAAGAGCAAAACATAAAGAGCAAAAAATCAAGAGCAAAACATAAAAAGCAAGAAATCAAGAGCAAAACATAAAGAGCAAAAAATCAAGAGCAGCTTATGCTTTTGATTTAAACAGGAGTATAACTGCTCAACAACAGTTAAATCGAGGGCAAACTACTCTTGATTTTAAAATATATATTAATATATATATTACACATATAACTACAAATCAAAAGAAATAAATTTTAATCCACGAATAAAATATTGAATTTATTATAAATTATTTCGGTCATTAAAATTGATAAAAAGCTACGATCAAGCAATAACCTTCGAGAATAATTGACTTTCTAAGTAAATCTTCAGTTAAACAATCTGTCTTAAGCTGTTATTAGAATCAATCAAATGCGGTCAAGCAGTTAGTTACAGGTCGTATATAAGTTTACTTCGTGTTTACTTGCGCGTACTTTTTTTTTCTTTCGATAAAATAAACTTTTCGTACGTTAAATCGTTTGCATTTTATTTCAGAAATTTTATTATTTCATCCACAGAATTTCTAAAATAATGTTTAAAGATTTGATAATTTCTGATTAGATCATGCTTCAATTACGTGCTTATCACATTTAGTAATTTCATTAGAATAATTTTTTTTATTTAATGTGACCAAATATAAAGTTATTTTTAGACTCTAATGTAATTTCTAAATTTTATTAACGAAAAATTTAATTTTCTTTTTTGTTTTCTATTACATCAACGCGAGTTTTTGTGTTCTATATAACAAGAATTAACGATTGACAAATTCACTTTTTTTTTCAAATTTATACAAAATTTAAGATGTTTTTCCTCTCCTAAATTTATATCTTGTTCTATCGAATCCTTTTCAAACCTGTATTTAATTCTTCGAATCCATTCTATACCAAATAAAATAACAATAAATAGAGAGAGAAGTAAAATAAAAAAAATGAATAACAATTCAAAACTGGGTGTTACTCTTAAATAAGTTTAAAATATAATCATCGTCACAATGCTCTCAATTTTAGTAGCATCTTGCCCCTGTAAATCATACTTTTCCTGTTAACAATAGAGTCATGCTAGTCAGCTATATAATACCGTTCTGGAAAAAAATGTTTAAATAGAAATAACGTGACTTCTGTTCCAAACCGTATGTTCGTATATAATTAATGGAGAACTCCTGCTCCTAAGCTTTCCATATCTGGTCTCGATTTCCATCTAATTTCATGCTCAAGATTCAGGAAATGGGAATTTATAAGTCTACTTATAAACTTATAAGTTTTATATAACTTATAAACTTATAAGTTTATAAGTTATTTAAAATTGCAGCCTAATCATATATGTCAACAATTATAATATATTTAATAATAGTAATAATAATATATATCTATGATCCAAATGATTCCACTTCCAGATAAATCGATTGATCCATCAGGAACAGCTAGCGATCAAATTGAGAATTTCAGTTCTATAAGATGAAATTTTCTTTTGATATTTGAATTTTAGATTTATGAAATTATATAATTTATAATTTGTTTATTATATTTTTATTCATTAACAATTTTCGTATTTGCTGTACAGTACTGTACATTGCAATTTAATGAGTTAGAGATACTACAAACAATTGCTAATTTTCTTTTGAATAGTTAATAGTTGAAAAGAAAATAGAGATGAAAATAATTTAGAATAAGGAAACATTTTTCTACGTGAATAAATTTAAACATGGTAACTTTTCCAGTCAGTGCGTGTAGCTATATATTATTATTAACGAACTAAAATATATTCAAATTTTGTTTTGTAACGATGCTATTTTTTTTTAATTCAAGCGTAGTTTTTCCAGTAGCCCAATTGTTTCATATTAAAATGTATTAGTTTACTTGATTTTGTATGCAACACGACATCAAATATTTTTTAAAATTTCGCCAATCTGTATCAAAATTGCTACTCTTTAAAGAAATTCGTAATAATTTTATTGAATTATTTTCACAATTATAAAAATGCTGGTAGCTTAATTAATTCTTGTTTTTAACTCTCGAGATATAAAACAAATTTCTTTAAATTATAACAATATAAATCGTCATAAACGAGCTTAATAATCATACATAATTAACCAAACACTGAATACCTATTGAGAGTTTAAACTCATTAGTGTTGTAATATATTAATTTATCTAATAAATTTTCTAATTTCGTGTGAAAGAGTAGTACTAAACATTTTCCTTTCATATTGGATTAATATGACAGTCACGCAACATGATATAATCATCACGTCAGATTCTTTAATGATATATTGTCCCGCTTGATGATCTTCCAGTAGCAATTTTGGATACTGTCCTCTTAGTAGGATGTTCGGACATAGAATTTTAAAGAGGCTAAATTTCCAAGTAGATTTCCAAATTGAATGAAATCAAGAATACATTTTTTTAAATAGAAAATTTTAATCTAATAAACCAAAACTGAATATTTTGCTTGTGTTTTTTTTAAATCAGCAGCAATTACGCAAAAATTCATGAGCAAAACATAAAGAGCAAAAAATCAAGAGCAAAACATCAAGAGCAAAACATGAGCAAAAAATCAAGAGCAAAACATAAAGAGCAAAAAATCAAGAGCAAAACATAAAAAGCAAGAAATCAAGAGCAAAACATCAAGAGCAGCTTATGCTTTTGATTTAAACAGGAGTATAACTGCTCAACAACAGTTAAATCGAGGGCAAACTACTCTTGATTTTAAAATATATATTAATATATATATTACACATATAACTACAAATCAAAAGAAATAAATTTTAATCCACGAATAAAATATTGAATTTATTATAAATTATTTCGGTCATTAAAATTGATAAAAAGCTACGATCAAGCAATAACCTTCGAGAATAATTGACTTTCTAAGTAAATCTTCAGTTAAACAATCTGTCTTAAGCTGTTATTAGAATCAATCAAATGCGGTCAAGCAGTTAGTTACAGGTCGTATATAAGTTTACTTCGTGTTTACTTGCGCGTACTTGATTTACTCCAAGGAAATAATCATAAACCACGATAACTGAAAAAATTGTTTTCCTGTTTTAAATCCCCTCTGGAGGTAAAAGTACTTTTATATCCAATAAAACTTATGCAAAGAATAAAATTAATACAATTTTTCTAATGCTTTATTTATCCATTTTATTTTTTAAAGTTAAAATTTACTAGAAAAACTTTTCAGATATAATTTTGAAATGTTGAAAATAATAATAACAATAAATCTTAAAAGAACTTAAAAGTCGTATATATAATTGTTTATCATTTGTGTTTTTATATGTAAATGTAAATTCGTAATTTGTAGATATTTTTTTATAATTTCTAAAGCGAAAAAATTGGACTTTCCGTCATTCTTTATTTGTTTTCATTCTTAATAATTGCTATCATTGTCTTCTTAATTTAATATTCTTAATTGTCTTATAACTTAATATTAAGTTAGAAGACAATGGTTCGGGAGATATTAAGTTAGTGGGCCATATCTTCCAAACCAACGGTCTGATTTTCTTGAAAATTTCTAGAAGCATTCCCTCTTAATATGCAAACATCAGTACGAAATTTCATAAATTTTTGACAACAAACACAAGAGTTATTAAGCTGTAAATTGGGCGAAAAAAATCGTGTCCCTCAACACAGAAAAAGAATCCCAAATTCTGTCTTGGGGGTCATTTTTTGAAGGATCGCCATACTTTCCCTCTGTTATGTAACAACAGCTGAAAAAGTAAAATATTAAAACGATTCTGAATATATTTTGAATATGTTAATTTATAATTTTTCATTTATATGTGGGTAGCTCGTAGAAGTTTACACACCTACGCGTATCATTGACTAAAAAGAATAGAAGAAGAATATATTATCCAAGATATATTCTATCAATAGGAAGGAAATTCTATTCTGTTTATATAAATTTATATTTTTAAAAAAAATCAGAATATAAATTTGCCAACCTACATTCTGATTTTTTAAATATAAACACAGATAATAAGATATATCAACTGATATATTTGCATATAACGTTCGTCTAACAATTTATAAGTATTGTTTACGGTTTGGAATTGTTATTTTCGCATTACGGAACGGATTTTCCATTGTATAACTAGATTTTTCTAAAGAAACATTGTTTATAATAACTATAAAATAAAAATTCCGGCTCTTATCTTTATAAATATTTCTAAAAAAACACAGTTTTTCAATGTAAAGATATGTATTATACAATCGCTTTAACTGATTAGATAGATATCTCCATTCATAATTTTTGAAATTCTTAAATATTAATTCGCCAATTTCATAAAAATATGTACCATTTATTTATTTTTTAAACGTATTTTATTATTTTTAAGGCTAATAATTTAGTGTTATAATCTAAACTGTCGTAGTAAAAGAAAAAGTCAAATATTACATCACTGTTTATTGTTGTAAAGAAATAGATTGCACGATATCAATCTGTAATAAAAGAAAAGTGTGTTGCATCACTTGTTAAATATTTAAAATTTTCAACAAATATTTACCGAATTTAACTTTATCTCCATTAATAAAATACGCAGCAAAGAAGAGAAAATAATGTAAAATTTAAAGATATCAATAAAAAGTAATAACAGATCGATGTATAAATATAATATTTATGTTCTAAACTTTTATAAAAGATGATATCCTGCATAGATTAATGGTACCTTCGATTTAAAAAAGAACGATACTATTAATCTATACACGAGGAAGCATGTCCAATTGGTTTTTAAATTCATTCTACAAACTAAGTAGAACGTAGGAATAAAAACAGGTGTGTGAAAAATTCTTTTATTTGCATAGAAAAAAAAGGAGAGAATCAATTTATTGATGAAGATATTGAAATTCTAAACACAAACAAAATGTAAAACTGCTATATTTTACATGTTTTATAGGCTACATGAATGGCTAAACTTATCGATAAATAACTTACAGTTTAGAATCTCTCTTTGTAATTCTTTCAGAGCGTTAAAAACAATTTATAATAATTTTCAAAGTGTAGCTTATTATTAAATATTCCCATCTGATACCGTTTTACAGATATTTCTAAGAGAAGATTGTGTTTGGATTCAAAATGATCCTCTCTAACCTTTCACGATAACAGCTGGAATGCTGTTGGTATCACTGTAATGCTTATTGCTTATTCTTATCGAGGTAAAGAATTTGCCATTTACACTGAATGCCAATATACGAATACAGGATTTCAAGAAAATCCTTAACTATTCTTATATATTGAGACATAACTCATGTAAATGTATTTTACCACAATAAATTAAAACAAGATCAAACAAAACACTATGCATTTTCTTCTAAGAGATTTAAAGTTCAGACTTTAAAATAAATATTTCGTTTAAAAATATATTAAATTAAACCATTAGAAAATTGGAAACGTGTTCGGTATCAAATTAAAATTCAATAAAATATACAATTAAATAAGCAAAATTATTAAAAATTACAAGTGAAAACTGTATAAGTGACGTATCCAAGATTTTAAAAACATGGGTGCTATTTAAGGCAGATTCGAAGGAGCAAGCACGATTCCCTTGTTTTTTGGCGAATGTTACTAAATTACCTTAGAATTACTTTAATTTTCTAATCTTAAGTATTCGAAGTCATGCAATATGCGTTATCACATGGTGATTAAGCTACTATATCAACTTCTAGCCTTGGTCTACGTGAAAAAATTTCCCAAAAAGTATGATAAATCTTCAGACTAGAAACCGATATAGAAGTTTAATAACCATTAAATTTAAAAATTACAAAAAAAACAAATTATTATAATTATTTTTATCTTAAAATAACAAAACGTTGCTTCGATATCAANTTTTTTAAAGTATTCCCATCTAAAAGTAGACAATTTTTGATTAAATGGGAAGAAAACTAAGTGTTTAATGGCCGGTGATATGAAAGAATACAAACTCAAAACTAGATTTTTAAATTGAATTCAAGCTCCGTTAAGTAAAGCATTAGTAACTTACAAAAGCCAAGCACAATTTATACATGTAAATTTATTTTAATGCTATTGAATCGCTGTTAATCTACTGAAATAGTTAAAAGCTTTATTAGCGATTCGCAGATCGTCTACAGCAATTCTTTTAAATAGAGAAACAGCCAATCACGTAGAACTTCTGTATATAGAATTACATATTAAATTTCTACGTTTTAATTTAAAATACAATTTGTTTAAATGGCCCGCTTTTTAACCTTAGAAATGCTTCTTATAATTAATTCTTTAACTATATAATACAAAAAAAAAGTTATTGGAGAATTTATTATTAAATTAAACGCATTAAAATTGAAACGTGAGAAAAATTTCGAAATTTCTATACTGCTTCGATATCAAAGGAATTCTTCAACAGTAAAAGCACGCTCAATGGATATGTCCATTGTTTCTATTTATAAATCTTTTAATAACAAAATGTTGGTATTTGTAAACTTTACATTATTTATTTTTAAAAGTAAGCTAATATTTTTGTCGTTTAACAATTATTTTTGCATTTCTATCTTCGAAGAATCTTTTCAAATAAGTAAAAATTCATTTTGTTTTATCTTCGACAGTAAAAAACTTGAAATAGTTTAAAACTTTTCGATCAAACAAAACAGAAAATCTTTTAAAAATTACCAAAAGTATTTTAAATTTAAAGATATATTTTTTCCTAATTATTTTTTTTACTATTCACGCGTGGATTTAATCTAACGTTTATTAGAATTTTTAAGAAACTTTTCAAACTTACCATTCGAAAATGATGAAAATCGAAAAGAGTGAAAGGTCTGATTTGATGGTTTTTTTTTTTTTGTATATCTCACTGCATCAGAAGCCTTTATACAGATGAGATCTTAGGTCAAATGCTGTAACAACTCGAGCGGAAAAGATAAAATCGATAAAGCAGCAAACGTTCCCAGCAGATGTTAATTAATATAAATGGCAAATATCGATTGTAAAACGATTAAAATTACTCGCTGCCTTTTTTACAATTCATAAGTTATATCCAATTATTTACAATTGTTAGCAATAATATACATAAAGCCGAGAAACTTTATGAATTATATGTGATTTAAAACCAAACTAATGCAAAATCGATTCGATTCTATTCTGATAGTTAGCGAGAGTGAAATCTAGATAAGATGTTAAATACTGTTCAGAAACAGAAAATTAAGAGAGACGATTATTATAATGTCTTCCTTATTTATATCAAAAATCATTATTTGAAATGATTTTCATTGTTATTTTATTCTAGCACTACAATATTATGATAAAAATCTTGTAAAGTGTCTTAAAATTTAAAATCATTTTTATTTTCTCAGCTTTGTTATTACTTGTATGATTTATAACAGTGGGAAAATATGGCGATTAGTCAAAAAATCACTTTTAAATTTTTACATTTTTGGATTCGGGGACCTTAAAACATCGAGAAATGTAAAACATTTGGAATTTTTCTGTATGTATAGATGTTAGTGTGTGGGGGTCGATTTTATTCACCCAATTTAAAGCATAATAACTCCAGTGTTTTTAATCGCAAATATCTGAAACTTTGCAGGGTATTTTGTGTATTAGGGGGATTTATGCTGCTAAATTTTGGTGGTTAAAGGTCGAGCGGATGGGGAGATACAGGTGGTCACTTTTCGTACCTCGAGTGGAGTCGGACTTAATGAAGATTTTACTCATTATTAGGATTTATAATTTTTTTTCTTTTATATAAAAATCATTCCTTTCCTCAAAATTAAGCATTTTCCATTTTATTTTTAAATATAATATCATAACAGATGATGCTACATGCAGTTTTAAACGTTTCCGGGAAAGTTAAGCAACTCGTTGTCATATTCATCTATTTAGAACATTTAAAATATTACACTTTAAGACAAAGAAAATTTACTACAATAAACATATTTTTTATATCCTTATAAAAAGATAATGAGTTGAGTTATTTATTTAAAAGACTTCCCGCATTTTTAATTTAAAAAAAAAAAAAAAAAAACTAAATGAAACATTTTGTTCTAACATATTCTTAAGTAAAAGATAACAAAAAGAAAAATGAACAGAAACACGACAGCGCCTGCTCTCGATTGATAACAAGACCGAACAATTTTTATACAGAAAATTAAACAAGTTACTTGTCCTAAAAGAATAAGGAAAGAAAAAAAATTTTTTTTTAAAGTATTCCCATCTAAAAGTAGACAATTTTTGATTAAATGGGAAGAAAACTAAGTGTTTAATGGCCGGTGATATGAAAGAATACAAACTCAAAACTAGATTTTTAAATTGAATTCAAGCTCCGTTAAGTAAAGCATTAGTAACTTACAAAAGCCAAGCACAATTTATACATGTAAATTTATTTTAATGCTATTGAATCGCTGTTAATCTACTGAAATAGTTAAAAGCTTTATTAGCGATTCGCAGATCGTCTACAGCAATTCTTTTAAATAGAGAAACAGCCAATCACGTAGAACTTCTGTATATAGAATTACATATTAAATTTCTACGTTTTAATTTAAAATACAATTTGTTTAAATGGCCCGCTTTTTAACCTTAGAAATGCTTCTTATAATTAATTCTTTAACTATATAATACAAAAAAAAAGTTATTGGAGAATTTATTATTAAATTAAACGCATTAAAATTGAAACGTGAGAAAAATTTCGAAATTTCTATACTTAACAAAATGATCTTTTCTATATTATAATAGAATCATAAATATATTTTAGTAAATAACATTTCTCGTCTTATTTGTTTTGTTATTAAATGATATTGAAGAATATTAAAACAGAGAGAAAACTATCTCTAAAATAAAGTCCCTTTGGGTCTCGTTTACTTTAAAGCGAGTTATGTAAATGTATAAGATAATACTAAAAAAACTATTAATTTAAATTATTCTTTTAATTTAATGGATAAAGTAGATTTACAGTAATTCTAACAATTCTCTAATTTATTATTGTAAGGGATAAGGCGAGAGTGATCTACCATAGCGGCACCCAGGAGGATAAACACGAAGATAAACACTTTCTATGGGAAACTGGCCCGTATTTAGGTGCTATACTCGTAAAAAACCCTAAATTTCCACATAATCAATTATTAATTTTTAGTAGATTTATCCACGAGTCTTTTTATTTTAAATTTAGTTATATTTGACAAAAAAAAACACTACACCATAAAAATTATAATCCTCTTAATTAATTTATATTATTCTATCCTTAAAAGTGTAAAAAAAACCTTCAAAATTTGCATAAATCCTTTAATTAATTATTCCATTCTACAAAATAAGGATAAACTCAGCAAAGCATAACAATTCGACTTATTCTATTACTTAATATATAAAAATAAATTCAAAACAATCTCCACCATTAAATTAATATCAACACTATAAATAGAACTTAAACAGAAAGGAGAGAATTTATTCATTAGCTAAGATTTAAATCATCTTGCGGAACTATTTTTCTAACATTGCAGAGATTTATCAACATTAATATACCTGTATAACAGAAATGTCGGATATAATATTCACCAAGCAATTAAATATAATGCACTATAATTAATAAGTTATTTATTTTTAACGTGTTTATCTGTTCAATTCTCTATTATCTAGATGTTAAGTAATGTAAATAAAACATCCAATCTCATAATGTAATAAAGCAATTTGAAATATCAAAAATATTTTACACAAATTTTAATTCTTTGTTTTCTACGAGTAAATCTTTAAGTATCTAAATTGATTTTAAAATTTTTTACTCCAGCAGGAATGTAGCCAATAAAAAAAATAGGAAACGATGTTTGTTTACCCTACGAAGTTGAGAAATTTATTGAGTTTCTGGAGTACGTCTAGAAGTGCTTTAGTTCCATTAAAGATTTACTGAACCGTTGTAGAAACCTAATAGACCTTACTATAATTCAACCTTATTAAAGCAACCATATAGAAATTTTATCTTATCTAAAGTATACTTAAAGCAGAAAGATGGAAACTTAACATTATTCGTAATAGAATAACATTTAAAAATGAAGATTACAGAAACATTTTCAATTTGTTAATGTTACGTTTCGTTTAATTAAGGTTACGTTGAATTATATAATTGATGAACTCGATTAAAACTGACTGTAATGACAATCTTGTCTTAGATTTGGATAATTATCTTAAACCAGCTTTCATACTGTATAATTCCTAATTATGAATATCATACAAGCTTGTACTTAATGCATAATCAGTTGTCTTACTGTAATATTAACTTAGATTTTACCACGAAGCATATTTATGAGTACTACTTTAACATTAACACTACTAACAAAAGATCTATTAATTAAAGGGTAATATTAGCTAGGCTGCAATTTGAAAAAAATTATACACCTATAAATTCCCACTTGCTGTCTGTCCTTTTAGTTTCGAGAACGGTATTAAATAGATAAATGTCTATGACAGATATAAGAAGCTTAAAAAGAAAAAGAGGCCCCAATTAGTTAATTGATTGGTTTCAATTCAAAATTTTCCCTAGAATTGCGTTATATAGATAACCGGCATGACTCTGTTGTTGTCAGGAAAAGTATGATTTACAGGGGCAAGCTATCTATTAAAATCGAGGGCATATATTTTAAATTAAATAAATTAAAAGTACGATTAAAAATTTTCGCATATTTACGACAATTTTAGCTCGTTTTGATTGTATATTTCTAATTCACTTACAAGATAGAGTAAAAGAATAAATGAGCTGTAAGCACTCGTCTAATAAATTTTCTCAAATTTTAACGATTATCAAATGACAGGATCAGAAAATAAAGCCAGGAAAAACACCCAAAATAAGCCTATTATGTCGCCAAGGTTATATAACTAAACGAATAAGCTGTTAAGGTATCTTTAATTATCTATTTAACTATCCCTTTTACTGATGAGATAATAGGATACTTGAAAGTAAAGCCAGTTTAGTGTATTCTCGAAAAAGATTTTCCCACTTTTCTTGCATATAATAACAGAAGAGAGAGTTGTCTTTCTTCAGGTGAGAATATCAAATAGTATAGTAGTAAATACCAATTGTTTTATGTATTTAAAAATTAAATCCAGGTGTTGTTAAAAGATGTAATTTTTACAAATTGTGTATAAAATACAACACAAAATTTTATTACTTAAAAATTACAAAATTAAGTTTTTATCCAACTTATACTTGTAATTTATAGGATATAATGTACTTTAATTGTATTTTTACAATGTAAAATTTGCAAATGTTTTATGTCTCTTCAAGATAACTTCAGTTATAAATCCTAAAACATTAATAAAATACATTTGAATGTGAATTACCATCGAGCTATAATCATAAAAGATCTTAATACAGAATGATTTAAGATATATTTAGCTTAAAGTCAATTAAATAAATCAGTAGAAAGTAAATATAAATAATGCAGAAAAAAATAAAAGCAAGTTTGTATTTATTTTCTCTGCATTATTTACCGAAGGCTAAGACGTCTTTATGTAATGTTTATAAAAATATTCTAAAATTTTTAAATCTAGAAGAAAAATAACTTACATTTAAAATGTTTATATCTTTTTTTTTCTTTATTTATCTGAAATTATTGCATTTAATAACGATTCATTCCATACGTAATATTAAAGTTTGATATTCTATAGCATCTGGTACGTTTAAGATTTCTCTACAACAGATGATTTTTTAATATTATTATTAAAACTAAAAATAAATTTTATTTATGACTTTTATATCCTAGATATTTAGTTTTCTCGTAGTGACATTGCTTAAAGAAAATATGAAATTTAATCAATTTTAAATTGTTGTTTTCTTCCAATATAAACAAATCTATTCTACGGTTCATCCATCATGCAGGAAAAATGGGTTTACCAAAACAATAAATGTTTAGTTACTTGATTTAAATGCATAAAAAAAATAAGAAGAAAAAGAAATATAACTTTATCGAGTAGTTAATGCTAATTCATAACTGATAACACTGTAAAGACTCAATTATTTTTATTATTTAATAGATTGTAGACAGTGTAACTCTATTGTTTATCTCTTATCCTTTCCTGTGGAATTTTATTTTTCGGAGCTTTTTATCATCTTAGGAGAGTCATTCTTAAAATAATAGGTCTAAATAAAGGTTAAAGAGTTACCTCTTAGTATCACGTTTATTTCATAAAAAAGGGAATAGAAGATAAACAATAGTGTCGAGAATTACACTGTTAAATTCGAGATTATCCTCCATTTTATTTATGCAGTAAATTACTATTTTATTCGATTATTTTACTTACAGAATTTGCTAAAATTGCTCGAGATGAAATTATGTTTTGTCCAGTAAACAAGCCACAAGATTTTCCTGAAAAAAGCTTGGTTAATTGAATTTTGGGGCTCCCTGTTAAGTAATTCAGATATTTAAAGTACATCAAAGCGTTATAATTTGTCTACTGAACAAAAAAAACGTTTAATCTCTAGCAATTTTAGCAAAGTTTGAGTGAAAGTATAGAAAAGAGACATTAATTTAGCTATTACAATAGTTAACTGACTTTTGATCAGTCTGTATATATATTTTTTATTATATTTTTAAAAAATGTATAATAATTTAAAAAGAATACATGACTGTGTGGCATTTATCCAAGAACATAAATAATAATAAGGAATATATATTTTTTATTTTTATATCTGACAGTTTTAAAATGAATATATTCATTTATTACTCCCTGGAACACATAAAAATTTCATTTTTTTTCTCCCATATTCTTATGCCAGATACAAAAAGGACATTTTATATAATTAATGATGAGAATTTTCAGATGTTTTTCCCTTTATGTGTTATAAAACATGAAAAGAAATTTTAAAATCGGCGTTACCTGTAAATCCCATCCTTATAATTTGTTAGTATTTCAAGAATTTCGTAAGAATTATATTTAATATAAATAAAAATGAGTAGTTTAATTACTTTAAAATATAAAAAGTTAAAATGTTGTTATTTTAACTTTTACTTTATACATTTAAATGTATCTGTTCTATTTCTTTTTGTTTATACGATTAATATTTATGATGTAATATATGAGAATTTTACTTATTAACGTAAAATATTTAGATTAATTTTATAAATAATTTTAAATTTGCGTCCACATTAATATTATATATACATATATTTTAAAATATTCTATCTATACAAAAATTCAAGCAACGAGTTGCTTAACTTTCACGGCAAGAGTTAAAATTGTGCGTGCTCCATCTGTTAGGAAATTAAACTAAAAAATTGTTTTTATATTATAGATTACTATAAAATGACAAAAATCTTAATCTTGAGGGAAGAGATGANTAAAGTAATGAAATTTATATATTAACGAGCTAAAATTGTTATGAAATTACTGCAATTTTTAATCATACTAATAATTTATTTGATTTAATAATATATGCTCTCGATTTTAATAGTTATCAGGGCCTCCTGCCCTAAGTTTTCCATATCTGGTCTGAATTGTCATCTATCTAACACCGTTCTGAAAATTCAGAAAGGACAGACAGACAGTGAAGAACAGTGAGAATTTATAGGTCTACAATTTTTTCAAATTGCAGCCCAATAAATAGTGTTTTTTTTTTAATGTAAACAAATGGAAAGTTGAAGAAAGGAACTGGATAATTACGTTCTCCTTCTGCTGATTTCAACAGGGACATCAGCCTCTAGCTTGCTGATATATTTATTAGATTATCTTATAAATTATAAAATGCTGGAGGAAATTACACTATTATACCTAAAAATAAACAATGACTTTCGAGATTTTAAAAAATGACTCGCGGGAGAGTATAATTACCATATACTGAAAAATCGATACTATCTGAAAAACGTTCGATATAATCAAAGAAAAATAAAGAATTTAATGATAGAAAAAAAAACTACATATTATTCTGTTAACATTCACAAATGATTTCTTCGAGATATTACTGAATATTCAATTGTCCTTGGCCTTGAAAATGGCGGAACGTATTGTCTAGATTTTCTTTATTGTATCAATCGATAAACATGAAAGTAGGAGCATAAACCTGGTTTCTATCCTGAATTAAGATATATTATACTTTTATGGATTCGACCACTCTAGTTTTACGGTATGGCTCTCCAGATAGGACCGCCATCTTTTTTTCTATCTATACAAAAATTCAAGCAACGAGTTGCTTAACTTTCACGGCAAGAGTTAAAATTGTGCGTGCTCCATCTGTTAGGAAATTAAACTAAAAAATTGTTTTTATATTATAGATTACTATAAAATGACAAAAATCTTAATCTTGAGGGAAGAGATGAGTTTTTAAAAGAACTGTAAATGCTAATAACGAGTAAAATCTTCATTAAGTCCGAGCACGCTCGAGATATGACACACGACCCTCTTCTATCTCCCCACTCTTTCGACTTTTAACCACCAAAATCTAACAGTATCAATGCCCTTAATACACAAAACTCCCTGAAAAATTTCAGAAAGTTTTAACTAGAATCACAGGAGTTATTAAGCTTCAAAATGGGTGAACAAAACTGTGTCTTCTCACACACAGATGCTCACATACAGATATACCCACAAATGTTTTGGCATTTCTGGTGCCCTGTCTCCAAAAATGTAAAAATTTTGATGGGTTAATTTTTGACCGATTGCCATATTTTCCCTTTGTTACACATAACAGCCAGAAAGTAACAAAAGCAACCCATATAAGTTAACTTGACTGAATTAGGTGCTTTTATCAAGCACCCAATTCAGTCATTAAGTGCTTGATAATGTCTTTTATCAAGCACCTGATGACTAAATTAGAAATTTCGTGCTTTCCAGAACCCATCAAAAATCATGGGGAAAAAATCGAAATGTTCAAAATACTTTTAATAACGCAAATCTGTTTAAAATGGTTATTTCTTTCCTGTTTTCTTTTTCATATTCTGCAACACAGTATTAGAAACATCATTAGTGAAATAGGAGAGTAATAAAAATGTAGATACAAAGAGGATATATCGTTAATGCAGATGCCTTATCAGAAGAGCTTGCAGAATGTTAAGTACAAGCCAGATGGGACATCAGAACCATTCATTTCCAAAAAAAAAAATAAAATAAAAATTAATTTTTCACTTTGTTAGTCGGATTAGTGCAAATAATTAATAAAATAAAGTAAAAAAAATTTAGATACAAAGAGGATATATCGTTAATGCAGATGCCTTATCAGAAGAGCTTGCAGAATGTTAAGTACAAGCCAGATGGGACATCAGAACCATTCATTTCCAAAAAAAAAATAAAATAAAATACAATAAAAAGAAAACTGTTTGAATGTACTCGCTCTTGTTAAATCTCCCGATATTTATGTAATTATCATTATTAAATATCATATGAATTTATCTTATAACTCCACCAATGGATTCCTTAAGAGATGGTTCTGTTTTTATTCACTGTAAAGGAATTTCGAATTTTTCAAATAGATAAACTTCAAAACACGCATTATCTTTTTTCATTGATGGTGCACCTATCACTGTTGAAAGATATCTCGTCCATATCAAGTGTCTGTGGTATATTTTCTACTGAACATAAGCTTATTTGAAAGAGTTTGAATGGGGTTTTCCTCGGGGAACTGAAAGTGAATTTCTGACCTGACTGCTTAAAATACCATATTTTTCAATTGGTATATGTTTAAACTACACATCAGGAACGACTTATATTATGGTCATATTATTTGATCGATAAAAAAACAAATAAATACACTCCTCTTGTAACGATAATGGCAATTAAATTTTCAAGAATTATTCCCTTATAATTAAATTATATATAATTAAAATGAAAACGCTGGAGAATAATCGCATTATTCTTTAATGACTTTAACAACAACTTTGATTAAATATCAAAATCTTGACAAATTAAATAATTTTTTAGTTAAGGATTTGTATTCGTAAATATTCAAAAATTAAAAATTTATTTTATTTTATTTTATTTTATTTGATAAATGGTTCTGATGTATCATTTTACTACAATTTTTAATCATACTTTTAATTTATTTAATTTAAAATATATGCTCTCGATTTTAATACGGGTCTTGCCCCTGCAAATCACACTTTTCCTTACAACAAGAGTCATGCTAGTCATCAATATAACTCTGTTTTAGGGAAAATTTTTGAACTAAAATTACGTGACTTCCATTCTAGATAAATATGTGAACTTTTTAAAAATTTAACTTATAATTATTGCTTGAAAAATTAATTTTTATTTCATTTAACACTTCGTTAAAAATCAATCTTAATATATTTTACTGGGAGTCATTTGTATCAGAAATATAAATGCATCGTAATCTAGAAGATTGCAGAGCCATAAATTACTCGTTCATCGGTGAAAGTGTTTTTTAATGCATCAAATATAGGAGAAAAAAAAATCTTAAATTCGAATTATTTTAAAATTTGCATAGTTCAACTGGAATATAATTTAGATAAACGACGAAAATATGATTTAAGAAACAATATTTACTTGATGATTTCTATTCTTAAAATATCTCCTGATCGTTTTAAAGTAATAAAACTCCAACTGTTGCATGTAAAACCACCTCGTTATATCGAATATCAAAAACAGCAGAATTGGATGAATATATAAGATGGAAGCGATGGATTTTTTGCCAGATGTCCCACTAAGTCTTGACATTAACGATATCCTTAGTGATAAAAATGATATATTATTTTTATTGATTGAAACACAAAATTAATAGCTTATCTGTTTCCAGCCTGATAAGTTATCATAACAATGTAGATACGTTTATTTAGAAAAGATTTATATCTTCGATCATTATTAAAGGAATTAAAAATGAGAATGCATGAATTTAAATTCTCCTGGGTTATGGTTTTTGTGGTAGTGTTTGGAGGAATTTTTAACAATATTCTCATTGAAATTCCTACCAAGAAAACTTTCTTGCATAATACAGAATGCTCGCATATTTATGTTATTTAATATACTGTAATGGATGTATTTACAAAAAATGAGTTGAGTTAATGCTTCTAAATGCAGGTTATTACGCTTCTCGATCATTTCTGGTGTTAATCCCATCAAATTCTGAAGTCTTTATTAAGTATGTCAACTAATCCTCATACTCTTAAGTCGCGCCTTCCAATTATTACTTCTAAATAATAAGTACTAATCCTCTGATAAAGAAAATAAAATAATGAATATAAAGTAATGAAATTTATATATTAACGAGCTAAAATTGTTATGAAATTACTGCAATTTTTAATCATACTAATAATTTATTTGATTTAATAATATATGCTCTCGATTTTAATAGTTATCAGGGCCTCCTGCCCTAAGTTTTCCATATCTGGTCTGAATTGTCATCTATCTAACACCGTTCTGAAAATTCAGAAAGGACAGACAGACAGTGAAGAACAGTGAGAATTTATAGGTCTACAATTTTTTCAAATTGCAGCCCAATAAATAGTGTTTTTTTTTTAATGTAAACAAATGGAAAGTTGAAGAAAGGAACTGGATAATTACGTTCTCCTTCTGCTGATTTCAACAGGGACATCAGCCTCTAGCTTGCTGATATATTTATTAGATTATCTTATAAATTATAAAATGCTGGAGGAAATTACACTATTATACCTAAAAATAAACAATGACTTTCGAGATTTTAAAAAATGACTCGCGGGAGAGTATAATTACCATATACTGAAAAATCGATACTATCTGAAAAACGTTCGATATAATCAAAGAAAAATAAAGAATTTAATGATAGAAAAAAAAACTACATATTATTCTGTTAACATTCACAAATGATTTCTTCGAGATATTACTGAATATTCAATTGTCCTTGGCCTTGAAAATGGCGGAACGTATTGTCTAGATTTTCTTTATTGTATCAATCGATAAACATGAAAGTAGGAGCATAAACCTGGTTTCTATCCTGAATTAAGATATATTATACTTTTATGGATTCGACCACTCTAGTTTTACGGTATGGCTCTCCAGATAGGACCGCCATCTTTTTTTTTTTACTGTATAATATTAGTATTTTACTACAAGATCCCGTGTAAGTTGCACTAAAAAGAAGCCATGAAAGTTTTTTTTTATTTTTTATTTTCTCGCGTCTTAAAATGGAAAGTTCGTTGTTTAAAACTTCCAAATTTTTACAATCTTCTGATACAAATAGTTTAAATAATACTTCATCAAACTTATTGTTAATGATATTAATTGCGAATGTATTAAAATTTTAAATATTAAATTAAAATAGCAGAAATTCCTCGATTGCGTCAAGCAAGATTGAAAGACATTCCAAACTAGATCACCTGGATACTATTGATCTTTAGGAATTTCTGACGTGGTAACCACTAAGACACTAATAATTAGTCTGAATGGAATTAGTCGAGAAATTACAATACGCCTACTGTGTTTAATCCAATAAGGTAAAACTCCTAGTTTAAACACTAGAACCGAATGACGATTGGCTCTTCTTACTTACGAATCTTCCCTATTATCCAATCAACTGTTATAACATTACAAAATTCTTCTTGGTGTTCTCAAGGGATAAGCTGTGATGACGCTTGACCTAATTTTTTTTAATGATTATATTATCATCAACGACATAAATTTGTCTCAGTTTGTAACCCAAAAGATAAAATGTCAGAATAATTTTAAAATATGTTCGGTGCCATAAAGCTTACAAAGTATGTTAGTGGAAGAAGAAAAATGGTATTTAATACAGCTCATTTAATGTTCATGGAAGATGAGCAAATAAAAATTTCACGCCTTCCAGTCAGCAAGGATATGAAAAGTATCGATTATGTAAACAATAAAACACGTTTAGTCTATACAAAAGAATTTTATAATGCGAAACAACGCTTTATACGGTTGAAATTACTTCTCCCAACTCGATTAGTGAGATAATTTAATAACTATCTTAAATTATCAGTTTATATATAAGTATAAAAATTTACTTTTCTGTTAGAGATTACGAGTGAAAGCGCCTTAAGTCTTGTATCTAACTTTTCTAGTCGCAAGTTTGATTATTAGAAAAAAAAAAGAATTGTGTAGTGATAGAAGTCACTTTCTTTTGTAGAGTTTTTAAAGGCCTAAACGGTATCAAAACCGAATAAAGGTCATTTAGTTTGAGTTTATAACCGCAGATATCCTAGATTGCTCCAGGTTCAGAACTATTTTCGCAGTTATTATAAATCGTAAATTGAATTCTACTGGTTTTATTATGTGCACTCAGTTCCTCGATATTTTTCTTTTATAATATTTTGACGAAATAAGGTCAAAATGTTTTTAAAAAATAAAGAAATTCTGCCCGAGATGAACTAGAACATATAACTTAGAAAACCCATCATCATCTAGTGACGTTCTAGAGCCAATTTACCCAGTTTTGTCTGAAAATCGGATGGACCAAGCGATTAAAGTGTCAACATATCGCTCTGGGGATCTAGGATCGAATCTTGGAAGAAATTTTCACGAAAGGTCAGTCCCGGATATGTCAACCCTTACTAGTCAGCAGCTCCACGTGGACATAGCAGAAACCATGACAGGTGTGAAAAAAGGTTTTTTTTTAGTGTCTACAGGGCTGTGAAAAAAATCGGTAGATTTTATTTATAATATTACAACGAATATTTTAATTATTTATTGTGACATCGTTACAATTTCAATCATATTTTTAATTTATTTAATTTAAAATATATGTTCTCCATCTCAAATTAGTAGTGTCTTTCCCCTGTACATTATACTTTTTCTGATAACAGAGTCATGCCGGCCATTTAAGTAACTAAGTTCTGGAGGAAAAAGTGTTGAATTAAAATCACGTAACTTCCGTTCTATATCGAAAGTTCTTGTATAATTAATCGGGGCCACCTACCGCAAAGATACCCACATCTGGCCTCGTCTTTCTTACACCTGACATCGTTCTCGAGATTAAGGAAGAACAGACAAACGGATAGACAGTGTAAATTATAGGTCTATAATTTCTTAAAATTGCAGACCAATAACTGTATCAAAGCAAACATATTCAGCGACTTTAACCAGACTTGTGAATAAAAATATAACTGTATCTGGAAAGGTTAATAAGTAATATTAGCATGATCTTGAGAATAGTTGCACTGTTCGCCTGCCGGGCGTTATCATTAATTTTAATTGAAATGGAGCATGTTAATGATAAAGTAAACATGCAGATAACTGCGCGATAAATGACAACGACCATATTTTATCTACTCGAAGTGAGAAGCATTTATTGCTATAATTATCGTATTCATTCATCAATGATAAACACGCGATAAACAATACTCCATATTTAAACCTTAAAGCTTTTTTCTCTACGATATTTACAAAATTTTTAACATTTTTCAGCTCGAATTTCTTGTAATTTCGTAATTTGATGTGAGAGTTTATGTCAAATAATCGACGATGTTTCGATCTGTTTGACTCTTTGGCATTTCTGTCATTGGAGAAACGTTACAAAGACGAAGTAACCGCTTACCTATTCTCCTCACTCCACTTACACTCACCCATTCAAGAGATTATAGACAATTCTAGAAAATACAAAATTAAATTTACTATATTGAAAAATATAAAAAGAAAGTTAAGAACACGATTAGATAAAATTATTATTTTTTTCTCTTTTAAAAATAATTATATCCTCTTCTTATTTATCTCTACAAGTTGCCAATGAGTTTTTCAGTTAAAATAAAATAAATTTTCCACAAGCAAGTACCAATTAGGACAAAAATTCCGAAAAACATTGTTAGATAATAATAATGCTTTTACCGAATACAACACGAGAGATAATTTCTTTACTTTCCTATTCACGAAATCTTTAATAATTTATCTGTGAAAACATTACACTTAATCATTTTTCCATCACTGTTTGTTTTTTTAATACTAAAATAAATTATAAAAGAAGAGGAATTTATGTGGAAGAGACGATCCTGTTAACCATAACATAAATGCGTATAGAAGCGAAGGGCTGGAAGGGAGCCACAACAATCTCATTTTGGCAAACATATACATATATAATTTACAATTTTATTTTTTAAATGGAGAATGTTAAAATATTCAAAAGAATGATTTAATATACTGTACTTAATCCTCCTTTCTTAATATTAATTCTTACTCAGTTTATGCCAAGATCTTAGTTAACAAGTAAAGATGGTTGTATAAAGAAAGTAATAATTCCTGTAAAGTTTTATTATATTGTTTTTGTTTAAGCTTACAGAATTGTAGAGATAACTTACATTAATCTTGGATAACGTATGAAGCTGTGGGGCAGACGGCGGAGAGACGACATTGACCCAAAGACACGACCGCGTTTAACATCGACTCCAATGCGCCGGTCCAATCGAATCTCGACTCGAAGTTGCCCATTTGGACGAACGTTCTTGTAGCGTGTGCAGTTCTACCTGTGGATCTGTGGATAGTAAACGCAGCTAACAGTTCTATCCATCCGCCGATGTATCTATACGCTTATGGAAAACGAAAGAGAACTTTATTACATCGCAAACAGTTCTATCCTTTCGGTTTTTTGGGAATTAGCCACATATCGAACCTTTTCGACTACCCAAAAGGTCCAACTGGCCAACGATTCGTGTCTATGGGATATAAATGCCACTACGGAAGAAAGGGAGGCCGAACACAACCTGTCGTTGGATATAACACTTAGTGAATCGTCCGTAGTCGGGCCACCCGACACTTATCCCAATCCGGGTTATCTAGCTAACGTAGCTATTGCTGTACCTATGGGAATAAGTCTATACACTTTGAGCCTTCTTACCTTTGTGGGCAACGCTATGGTCCTTCACGCAATCAGAACGGAAAGGAGATTACAGACGGTGAGTTAAATTACCCAAAAGTAATGTCTCTTCGAAAAACTAGTCGTTAAGATCTTGATATTTATCGAAAATCGATACAAATAACTTATATATTCCGTATATAACGTATTCTTATACATACGAGACGTATCCCCATTCATGCTTAACCGGATACGTTTTATTCTTTATAAAGTCTTCCTTTAGCTTTTTAGGGAATTTAGTTATTGATAATTCATTAAAGAAACGAGGAAATTCTCTATAAAGTCTCGAAAATACGCGCATCTGGACACCTTTCTACGCTGTTGTATTAACGAAACTTCGCGTGACTACAAACTTTAACTAATATAATAGAGAATTTAAAGCTAGAAAATTTTATGACATAGTATAAAGAAAAGTAAAGAAAGTAACGATTACGTTCTATAATCGATCCAACTAATTATAGAAATTTTAATTTAGACGAAAGCTACAAACTGATAAGCTACTTTAGACATATTTCGTGATTACGTTATAACTCCGAGACAATGGAAGACATATAAATATTAATATATATATTTTTTACTGTCCCTCTGTAAACGTTTTAATTAAACATTAAAAAATTCTTCTACTGTAAAGCTCTCTATCAGGCATGACCTGCAGCAATCTAATACAGAAGAAGCGCTTGTATTTTTTCTATTTACAAATAACAATAACTTATTTTTCACTATACACGAGAATTTCGAATTCCGTACAAATCATATTTTCCAAGGAATTCAAAATTTAATAAAAAGAAACTAATAAAGTTATGCATGATATAGAAGTCGTCGAACCTTCATTCTTCTTTATAAAAATTTTTTACTCTACCCTAGAGAAATTTTATATTATGATTTTATTTTCTTTTAAAGTTAAGAAGATAATTTCGAATTTTACCAGTTATTTAAATTTATATATATATATATAAAATCACTAGACTTGTAAATGAAGAGTTGTAAGTATATAGATTAAATCTAATTTTCTAATAACAATAGAATTATGGGGGAGTTCGTGTTAAGAATGTATGAAAAGAGAGAGTTGAATGGATTAGTACGTTATTTTTAGTCGTATTTTTAATAATTTTCTTGCAAGAAACTGAATTCGAATATCCTGAGAGAACAAATTTCTTTCGGGAATTAGTTTAATTAAGAGAAAACAGTCATTTTCTTTTTTATATACAGTTTTATATCGAGTAATAAATCACCATTTTATAATTGTAATCAAATCTCTTTTCCTTAATATATATTTAAATTTTTTTTATATATTATTTAATTTCGTATTAAATTCTCAATGAATTTTATTATTTTATCTGAAATTGTAAAGTTAAATATTTATGAGTGAGTAGCGTGAAAGTATTGAATATTACCTAAACAAACGATAAAATATTTATAAATCTATTTTGATCGAATATTTAAATAGTTATATTGTATATTTAAGTAAAAAGTATCTATTTAAAGTATAGGAATAATCTATTTAATATTTTTTTTCTAATTAAAAATGCTATTCAGAAACATTCTTATTGACTAGTCAGACTTAAAATAAAATGCAAATACTTTCAGTCAAGAAATATCTAACTTATAGATTTTCGATATTTTTCAATCCATTCAGACATTAAAAAAAATTAATTTGATTAAGAATAAAGGTTTAAAAACACAGTCTAATTACTTTTATTATTCCTGAAAACGTGTATATATATATTTTTTTCATTTAAAATTACTATATTAGAGTTTAATTTCTCGTTAATATTTAAATAGTAAACACGCTTGTTAGCATGAAGATCTAACGCTGTAATAATTGTAACAATAAGAAACGTGGTGTGTTCGTCTATAGGCCTTGTTTCTAATTGGAATTCTCGCGTTGAAACCTCGAGAGGCAACCAACAAAACATTAAATCCAGAAGAGAGAACATAATCTCGGTTGTCTCTCTCTACCAGGACCAACTCGATTACATTACCAACTTGTCAGGCAAAAGAAAAGTTTTAAAGAAATTGCTACCGTATCTGTTTTCTGTTTTCAGCTCGTTAAATACACCGCTTTTGGGATTAAGTTTCTTCTACGTCCATCCTACATTTATCAAAGATAGGAAGGAGATGCCCATTTGTATGGTTCTATACTTTATGTCGCTTGATTTTCTGCTTTTTTTCACTTAATTAAGCCTATCGATCAGTTTTGACAGTAAGTAAAAATTCCTACACTTAAATAGGAAGAGAAAAATTGATTTTTCTACACTTCGAAATTAAATTAAATATTAAATAAACGTGAAATTTTATAAATAAATGTGTAGCAACTGATTGGAAAATGCCAAATTTTCACTGACTTTATTAACTGAACATAAAATTTTCATATATGGTTCTAAAACAATAGTGTTATTAATTAATTAATAATAGAACTATGGTTGCATCTACAATGATTTTGATGTTGTCTTCATTTCAGATTAAATATTTATTAATAAGTTCTAACCCATTGTTAATTTGCCCTACATTTAATTATCATATAATTTGCCAACTGTTGTATAATTTCAACTGCTAATACAATAACATCTATCTTACACATTTCAATTGGGTTCTATATATATTCTGTGTTATTTTAAAACATTAATTTACATGGAATAAAGGTATTATAAAATTAAAATATAGTTTTATAAACTAAAAAACTAAAACAGAGACGTATGGATCCAAAAAATTGTCTTTTTTTGCCCAAATCTATAAAGAACTACAAAATTTCTGCAACTTTTAATAATAATTTTAATTTATTTAATATAAAATATATGCTCTCAATCTCAAATTAGCAGTGCNATTATAGAAATTTTAATTTAGACGAAAGCTACAAACTGATAAGCTACTTTAGACATATTTCGTGATTACGTTATAACTCCGAGACAATGGAAGACATATAATTATTAATATATATATATATATATATATATATCACAGCAAGTTTGATGAAAGATGATAATTACGAGTCAGAAGTTAGTGAAGTTGTTACGTAAAGTATAAAAGGAAAATTTTACTAATTAGACAGCAGAATAGAATTGTTATGAATGTTTTATTGTTAGCAATTTATTGAAGAAAAAAAAAGAGAGAATTGAAAAATGAATTCTTCTTCTTTCGCTTTTCTTCTCCTAAGATGCGTAAAGAGATAGCCAAAGGAAGATAAGAGGCTGGTAAACGCCATAGAGAATTGTTAGTCAATTTTTGAGAATGCCAACAAACACTGGTAGTCACGATATTTTACGCTGTTGACCTAGTTTATTTTTAATAGAAATATGTATTTCGAAATACACTCTTCTTCTTTTTTTTTTAAATTACGATTGAAGAAAGGAAAAGTTGTAGCTTCCTCTAAATTATTTATCGATCCGGATGATTTTAGTTTCACATTCTGTAGTAAAAAAAAAAAGGTTGTTTGTATATGTGAATACAGGCTTTAAATATATTAATATATATATTTTTTATTTTTATATCTGACAGTTTTAAAATGAATATATTCATTTATTACTCCCTGGAACACATAAAAATTTCATTTTTTTTCTCCCATATTCTTATGCCAGATACAAAAAGGACATTTTATATAATTAATGATGAGAATTTTCAGATGTTTTTCCCTTTATGTGTTATAAAACATGAAAAGAAATTTTAAAATCGGCGTTACCTGTAAATCCCATCCTTATAATTTGTTAGTATTTCAAGAATTTCGTAAGAATTATATTTAATATAAATAAAAATGAGTAGTTTAATTACTTTAAAATATAAAAAGTTAAAATGTTGTTATTTTAACTTTTACTTTATACATTTAAATGTATCTGTTCTATTTCTTTTTGTTTATACGATTAATATTTATGATGTAATATATGAGAATTTTACTTATTAACGTAAAATATTTAGATTAATTTTATAAATAATTTTAAATTTGCGTCCACATTAATATTATATATACATATATTTTAAAATATTCTATCTATACAAAAATTCAAGCAACGAGTTGCTTAACTTTCACGGCAAGAGTTAAAATTGTGCGTGCTCCATCTGTTAGGAAATTAAACTAAAAAATTGTTTTTATATTATAGATTACTATAAAATGACAAAAATCTTAATCTTGAGGGAAGAGATGAGTTTTTAAAAGAACTGTAAATGCTAATAACGAGTAAAATCTTCATTAAGTCCGAGCACGCTCGAGATATGACACACGACCCTCTTCTATCTCCCCACTCTTTCGACTTTTAACCACCAAAATCTAACAGTATCAATGCCCTTAATACACAAAACTCCCTGAAAAATTTCAGAAAGTTTTAACTAGAATCACAGGAGTTATTAAGCTTCAAAATGGGTGAACAAAACTGTGTCTTCTCACACACAGATGCTCACATACAGATATACCCACAAATGTTTTGGCATTTCTGGTGCCCTGTCTCCAAAAATGTAAAAATTTTGATGGGTTAATTTTTGACCGATTGCCATATTTTCCCTTTGTTACACATAACAGCCAGAAAGTAACAAAAGCAACCCATATAAGTTAACTTGACTGAATTAGGTGCTTTTATCAAGCACCCAATTCAGTCATTAAGTGCTTGATAATGTCTTTTATCAAGCACCTGATGACTAAATTAGAAATTTCGTGCTTTCCAGAACCCATCAAAAATCATGGGGAAAAAATCGAAATGTTCAAAATACTTTTAATAACGCAAATCTGTTTAAAATGGTTATTTCTTTCCTGTTTTCTTTTTCATATTCTGCAACACAGTATTAGAAACATCATTAGTGAAATAGGAGAGTAATAAAAATGTAGATACAAAGAGGATATATCGTTAATGCAGATGCCTTATCAGAAGAGCTTGCAGAATGTTAAGTACAAGCCAGATGGGACATCAGAACCATTCATTTCCAAAAAAAAAATAAAATAAAATACAATAAAAAGAAAACTGTTTGAATGTACTCGCTCTTGTTAAATCTCCCGATATTTATGTAATTATCATTATTAAATATCATATGAATTTATCTTATAACTCCACCAATGGATTCCTTAAGAGATGGTTCTGTTTTTATTCACTGTAAAGGAATTTCGAATTTTTCAAATAGATAAACTTCAAAACACGCATTATCTTTTTTCATTGATGGTGCACCTATCACTGTTGAAAGATATCTCGTCCATATCAAGTGTCTGTGGTATATTTTCTACTGAACATAAGCTTATTTGAAAGAGTTTGAATGGGGTTTTCCTCGGGGAACTGAAAGTGAATTTCTGACCTGACTGCTTAAAATACCATATTTTTCAATTGGTATATGTTTAAACTACACATCAGGAACGACTTATATTATAGTCATATTCTTTGATCGATAAAAAAAAAACAANTCTCGTTAATATTTAAATAGTAAACACGCTTGTTAGCATGAAGATCTAACGCTGTAATAATTGTAACAATAAGAAACGTGGTGTGTTCGTCTATAGGCCTTGTTTCTAATTGGAATTCTCGCGTTGAAACCTCGAGAGGCAACCAACAAAACATTAAATCCAGAAGAGAGAACATAATCTCGGTTGTCTCTCTCTACCAGGACCAACTCGATTACATTACCAACTTGTCAGGCAAAAGAAAAGTTTTAAAGAAATTGCTACCGTATCTGTTTTCTGTTTTCAGCTCGTTAAATACACCGCTTTTGGGATTAAGTTTCTTCTACGTCCATCCTACATTTATCAAAGATAGGAAGGAGATGCCCATTTGTATGGTTCTATACTTTATGTCGCTTGATTTTCTGCTTTTTTTCACTTAATTAAGCCTATCGATCAGTTTTGACAGTAAGTAAAAATTCCTACACTTAAATAGGAAGAGAAAAATTGATTTTTCTACACTTCGAAATTAAATTAAATATTAAATAAACGTGAAATTTTATAAATAAATGTGTAGCAACTGATTGGAAAATGCCAAATTTTCACTGACTTTATTAACTGAACATAAAATTTTCATATATGGTTCTAAAACAATAGTGTTATTAATTAATTAATAATAGAACTATGGTTGCATCTACAATGATTTTGATGTTGTCTTCATTTCAGATTAAATATTTATTAATAAGTTCTAACCCATTGTTAATTTGCCCTACATTTAATTATCATATAATTTGCCAACTGTTGTATAATTTCAACTGCTAATACAATAACATCTATCTTACACATTTCAATTGGGTTCTATATATATTCTGTGTTATTTTAAAACATTAATTTACATGGAATAAAGGTATTATAAAATTAAAATATAGTTTTATAAACTAAAAAACTAAAACAGAGACGTATGGATCCAAAAAATTGTCTTTTTTTGCCCAAATCTATAAAGAACTACAAAATTTCTGCAACTTTTAATAATAATTTTAATTTATTTAATATAAAATATATGCTCTCAATCTCAAATTAGCAGTGCCTTGCCCCTGTAAATCATACTTTCCCTGAGAACGATAGAATAATGCTGGTCATCTATGTAACTTTCTCTGGGAAAATTTTTTGAATTGAAGTTCGTATATTGTTAATTTGGACCTCCTGTCCCTAATATTTTCATATCTGGTCTGAATTTTCATCTTTATAACACCATTCTTGAGATTAAGAGAGTTAGAACAGACAGTGGGAATTTATAGGTTTAGAATTTTTTCAAATTTCAGTGCAAAAATTGATTTAACACAATTTAGATGAGAATATACTTTGAAATTATTCGAATTTAATGTAAGACAAGCAAAATCATTAGTTATTTTCGATAATTTATTTAAATTGTATAATACGTCTTAAATTAATTATAAAATCATTTCAATATCTTAAGGATTTTATGAAATTCTGTGTTTATTTAGTGTGATATTTCAATTAAAAGACTTTATTTAATCAAATAAGAATTTGAAGCAGGCAAATAACTAGATAGAAAGTTTTATTTATTTATTTATTCTGAATAAATTACAAGGTTACTATATATAGTGATTACATTAATTCACTATTGTCATATTTATATAAAAAACAAACTCATATATCAATAAATAACAGAAAATGTACATAAACGTCATCTGGATCTGTCTATAAAATGAATGATACTGGAAATTTTCTAAATCGAGTAAAAGGACGGAAATTCGTTTTTGCAAAGCTTTTTCTGTTAAAAAATCCAATTAGCCAGCTTAAAGTGATATCATGTGAAGTGGAATATACCTAAATCGATATTAGGGGAGAGAAGAAAAACTTTAAAGAAAAATCCCTAACTATTCCGAATATAATTTATAATCGATATCCTTTATTTTAAAATTTTACACTCCATTTTACAATTCGCTTGAATTTTGTCAAGGAAACGTTTCTTGCTATAGAAGTAACGATTTTCAGACAAGTAGTTATAAATTATACTTAACGTCGAAGATCATAAGTCTATGATTTTTCCCGTGTCATAACGTGAAAAAATAGAAAAAAATATAAAAAAGTATATTTGACACTGAACTATTGTCGTCGATTCTTTCATTTCTTTCCAATTGCAATAGTAAAGTTGAAATAAAACTGACAAACGTAAGGAAAAACATTTGGCAACGTTTCAAATCCTGTTGGCAAGGTCTATCAGGTGAATTGAAAAAGGGCAATCTTGAAGGTCGCTAAATAACCCATTTACAAATATGATATATACTTTAACATATTCGATTTTCACTTATTTCTTCCACAAATATAATTTAATAGCCGAATGGATGTGGCGATAAAGGCGTTAGTCTATCCTCTGAGGGATCCGGGATCGAATTCGGGTGGAGACATTTTCGTGAATGATCTGTTCCGGATATGTCGAGCCTTGTCCTTCACCATTCTACCATCCCATTGCGGTTCTGTCTTAACTCACGGGTTGGTTTAGTTTATTTATATATGGCAACGTGACACTTGAACGATCTACCGAGAGTGGTGCCTTCAGGAAGGACTTTTATGGTAAACTGGCCAGTATTTAGACATTAAAAACAGAAAGAAAAGCCGGCCAGCCCGTTGGCAGTTACGAGCCCACAACCAACTACTAGTATTCGACGTTTTACCAGTTAATCTTGCCTACGATGGGATTAAAAAGATACCATATGGAAAAAGAATATATATATATAATTTAATAAATATTATTATTATAAATAATGTAAATAGATGAGATAGAGGTTCGAGAACTTTTCTGTATAAAATAGTTCAGCTAAAAAATGCGATTTTATTTTAAAACTTAATTCTATAATTTAAAAATTTTGTATTACGTAACACTATCTTTCAATTTTTCTTCTCCAGGAAGTCTTATTGAAAATTTAATTGGCGGTATATATTAAATCATCATTCTATATATGGCACTTCCTGCAGTTTTTTAGATGGTGTTGTATTCCTAGAAGGTATTTTTAAAAATTACCTTACTGTTTTCACTAACGTATGTAATTTATAGCTTGATATTAATTATAAAACGTTATAACGACTAATAAACATCAAAGATATTAAAGAAGAATTACTCTAATTACACGAAAACAATTGTTAGCAGAGATGACAATAAGCAGAAATATATCTATTTTTATATTTATTAAATAAAAATATTTCTTTTTAGAAAGTTGATGCGAAGTCATACGCTTCTATCTTAGAATATATTAATAATAAAATGGTTCATAGCGTAGTCGGGGAAGGATAAAGGATAAGAAATTCAAAATAAATACGTAGACAAAGTTTGTGATCAATACTTAATTATTTATAGAAGTAATTTTCTAATAGCTAAATAAAAATACAAATAAAGAATATTTATTTGTGTAAGCTTATAACATTTGTTTACAAAAGTAATTATATATACTGTAAATAAAGTTATCTCTTATAATAATGTCTGGAATGACTGACAGCATTTAAAGGAAATTTTTCCCTTATTTTGTTTTCTATATTTATTTTAAATTATTTAATTTTATTTACGTATGTTCAAGAAAATTTGTTGAAGTCACCTCTTAATTTTTAAAACAGTAGCAACAGCACAATTTTAGCTGCAGGCAATTTTTGATGTGTTTAACTTAAACATCCCTCTACTCCTGCAGACACATTTTTAAAAATATAAATTAAATATATTGCAGTAAGTTATTTTATTTACTTATGGCGAACACACCAATTACTCATTAAATTTGCTCTCAGTATGAAAATTTGTTGCCTCTTTAATCCTTTCTCTTTAGACGTTGATTACAGGATTATGTAAACATATACGACTAATAAGATAATTAATAGATAATATTATACATTACAACAATAAATAATTGTGCAGTTATTATAATTATAAAGTAAACAAATAAATAAATAAATTTATTCGTTTATTTCTATAATTCTGCTTTAACAGCATAATTGAAAATATATTTAAAAACCGAATTACTGTTTTTTTAATATGGGTAATAATATAATGTGTAAAATCGAATAAATTATTGTAACATGATAAAAATGCTGGGTTTACAATTTTTAATTTATTTAGCTTAAGATATATGCTCTCGATTTCAATAGAGTCTTGCGCCTGTACATCATACTTTCCCTGATAACAATAGAGTTGTGCTGGGCATCTATTCTAGAGAAAATTTTTAAATTGAAATCACATGTCTTCCAGTTTAAACTGGAAGTTCGTATATAGTTAATCAGGCTTTTTGCCCTAAGCTTTACATGTCTGGTCTCGACTTTCATATATCTAACATCGTTTCCGAGGTTAAGGAATGACACGGATACACAGACATATACCAGTGGGAATTTAAAGGTCTTTTATTTGAAAATTGCGACCCAATTACACAAATGATTGCTTCTCAACTGACTTATTACATTCGATTTTAGAAAATACTAAGCTTGTTTTGAATTGTCGTTGGACTCTTAATTCTATTTTGTTTACTTCTTGCTTATGAGAAGAAATTCAGTTTAAAAAGTTTTTATATAATAACAGTTTAACCATAACGATCCATAAAATAAATTGGATTTATACTCATGTTCATCTGATTAAGTTCGATTTTCTTTTACTTTTAATGAGTTTTTAATGAGTTTTTTTTCCTTTAAATTATTATTATTATTATTATTATTATACATGTTTTTCCTGCTTCAAAATTTTAGATGCTGTTAATCTAGTTAAGTTATATTTGATGGAATTTCGATAAGGAAATAAAAGTAAATAATAGAAATTATTTTGGAGAAAGAAATTTTCTAGTTTGTAAGTTTTCGATTGTTCTCGGATGAAAAATAACTCGGCTATTTAACTTGATTAAAAGTGCTGATTGTGTAATAACGACTCGCTCTTTTCCATCTTAAAGCTTTTAAGGAACATTTTCAAGAAAAATGTGCATTCCATTGCGGTAGAGGAAAGCTCATTCAGACTTTCGCCAAAAGGTATTTCGCCTTCCTTCTCCTTTTTTTACCTACTTTTTATATTTTTATTTTTAGCCGAGACAATAGGGGTTTCTTGAAAAAGTAGTGCTTAGATATCGGTGATTTGATAAGTGCTGCTATCGTTATCGAACTTGCCTTCCATTCCTGACCATTAATTGGAAAGTATCTTCAACGTCTTGACTTGTTATTCTGAAAGTTACCTAAAATAATTGGAACAAATCTAGCTGTGATTCACCTGTATCTACAGACATATATATATATATATATGGATGGATGTGTGTGTTGTTTGTCTATCTGTTTGTAGTTATATATACAGTATATACGGTGTATATATAACTATTTTTGTTCAAACGGAGTTAAACAGATGAAACCTTAGGGACAGGAGGACCCGACTGACTATATACGAACTTTCAGTTTGGAGCAGAAGTCACATTATTTTAATTTAAAATTTTCCCCTGAAAAGTGTTAGATAGATAACCGTCATAACTCTATTGTTAAAGGGAAAGTATGATATACAGGGGCAAGACACTACTAATTTGAGGTGGAGAGCATATATTTTAAATTAAATAAATTAAAAATATAATTAAAAACTGCAGCCCGGAATTGTGACGATGTCACAATAAATATTGCTCGTTTAATTAATAAAATTTAATAAATTTTACGCTTAAACTCGATTTTAATTCCTTTGACAGTTTTTAATTATTTTTTTTTAATTTTTAATAAAACAATTAAAACAAATCTAGCAATGTCGCCTGTACCTACAGATATATATATATATATATATGATATATGTGTGTGTGCGTGTGTTGTATATGTGCGTGTAGTTTTATATATATACAGTATATACACACACACGCTGTATATACCAGTATATAACTATTTTTGTTTGAAAGAATGCTTTATCAAGAATAATTTACGCTAGTTTAATAAATAAAATTTAATAAATTTAAAACTTGAAGCTTGAAGTCAATTTTCCTTTCGCAGTTTTTTTAATTTTTTTTAACATTTAAAATTTAGTTTATTGCATAACAGATAATGCGACTCGTAAAATTCTTTATGTGAATATTAAAAAGAAAACTTTTCTAAATTTTATAAGATAAAAAAAATTTATGGAAATAATACCAAAAATACATTAAAATCAACTAAAATTAACAATTTTATTATCGATTTTCGTTATCTTATATTACCTTCTAGATGAATAGCTCCGTCGTTTAACGCCTAATTCAACTTACTCGATACAAAAAAGAAGGTAATATTACACCAACTATCGAAACAATCTTGAAGCGTATACAACAAATTAGTTTGTATATGAAATCGATATAGCAGTTCGCTTTAAAGTCCATTCACTATTGTGGAACAGTCAATCAATAAAGCAGCTGATACTTATTGGTATCCTGCATGAAGTGTATATTTCCTCCTACAACTACTGTTATTGTGATGAAAAAGATCATTTGTATCTCGCTTCATTGTGCGGAAGATTATGAAGTGTACAGTGTATTTTATAAGTTTTACCTATTTAAATTGAAAAAAATCTCCTCATACACACACACACACACAGAGAGAGAGAGAGAAAGATTCATTTCTTCCGTTTTTTTAGGTCATTTATAAATATAAGAATATAAGAGATCAGAAATATCCCACTAGAGCTTTGGTTCTTTCATACTTGAAATTACTTTCTGCTTCGATTTTTTCCTTTCTGTTTCTCCAAAGAATGATTTTATTCAAATATATATATATAAGTTATATACGTAGTATATTTTTAAACATGAGAACTTCCTATTAACTCTCGTTATTATTATGTGCGAGCATAAATTATTGTAACATGATAAAAATGCTGGGTTTACAATTTTTAATTTATTTAGCTTAAGATATATGCTCTCGATTTCAATAGAGTCTTGCGCCTGTACATCATACTTTCCCTGATAACAATAGAGTTGTGCTGGGCATCTATTCTAGAGAAAATTTTTAAATTGAAATCACATGTCTTCCAGTTTAAACTGGAAGTTCGTATATAGTTAATCAGGCNTAGAGCTTTGGTTCTTTCATACTTGAAATTACTTTCTGCTTCGATTTTTTCCTTTCTGTTTCTCCAAAGAATGATTTTATTCAAATATATATATATAAGTTATATACGTAGTATATTTTTAAACATGAGAACTTCCTATTAACTCTCGTTATTATTATGTGCGAGCTTATTTGGATATCAAATTTATGCAGTGACAGATTAATAATTTAGTTGTAATCCTAAAACTATATTACCTGTTGTTACGCAGTCGATAATTTAATTTATTGATATTTACTACAGAAATTATTAGAGAATAATTCTAAATAGTCACAGAAAATTACAAAACAAGTAATATAATCAACCATATAATACTTGTAAAATATATATACGCAATGTCCATAAACGAAATGTTAAAATGATTTATTGATGTAAATTAATATTAAATGATTAACGAGCAATTATTTTTTGTGGAATCGTCACGATTACTGCCTGAAATTTTTCATCATATTTTAATTTTTAAAAAAATTACGTGACTTCCGGTCAAGATAGGAAGTTCGTATATATTAAATGATTAACGAGCAATTATTTTTTGTGAAATCGTCACGATTACTGCCTGCAATTTTTCATCATATTTTAATTTTTAAAAAAATTACGTGACTTCCGGTCAAGATAGGAAGTTCGTATATAGTTAATCGGAATTTTTCACATCTGGAATGAATTTTAGTGGTGTCTTGCCTCTGTATAACATACTTCTTCTGGTAACAATCGAGTCATGTAGATTCTAGAAAAAATTTTGAGTTGAAATCATGTGACTTCCGATTAAAACCGGTAGTTCATACGTAATTAATAAGGACCTCAGTTCCATAAGCTTTCCATATCTGCTCTCAATTTTCATCTATATAATTCAGATTTCGAGATTGACGAAGAACAGACAGACGGATGACAGTGGGAATTTATAAGTCTACAATTTAAAAATTGCAGCCCAATAACGTAAAAATGTAAATTTTGTGATATTATATTCAAATTTATATTCTTCCTTCATACTGTATTATTAAATTATGTTCTCTATAAATTTTCCCATATCTAATAAACTTGTGATAAGATTTTATCTGTCTAATTTAATTAGATTTATTTTTTTTAATATATCTTTAACTTCAAAGGAATTCATTTAATTGTTTAGAAAATTAAATTTAAGTTATTTCTTATTTTTATGGTTGTTTATAATATAATACACATTTTATATTTTTCGTTAAAAGATCTTTCTACTCGACATAAAAATAAGTATATATATATAGTATGGTCTGTAAAGAATTGAATTATTTTTATATCTATATCTTTTTCTTTAGTATAGAATAAACAAAATCAAATATCCGTTAAAACAGAGGGGAATTATTTTGTTTATATATACACATCACGTAAAAAAACTGCATTTGATAAAGTAACGAAAGTACGAAAAAAATTTTTTTATGTGTCTTAAAACAATGATATTTTTAAAGGAAACGGGCAAAAATTATTGTGACATCTTCACAATGCCGAAATTCAATTTTTAATCACATTTTTTAAATTAATTTAATTTATAATATATGCTCTCCACCTCAAATTAGTAGTGTCTTGCCCCTGTAAATCATACTTTTCCTAATAACAAGAGAGTCGTGCTGGTAATCTATCTAACTCGTTTATGGGGACATTTTGAATTCACGTGACTTCACGTCTAAACCGGAAAACACGTGACTTCGTGTCTAAACCAGAAGTTATTATATTACTAATATGGGCTTCCTGCCATTAGTCGTTCCACATCTGCTCTCGATTTTCATCTATCCAACTCCTTTCTCGAGATTAAGGAAGAACGTATGACAGTGGAACTATATAGCTGTACAATTTTTTTCTTAAATTTCAGCCCAAAAATTTTAAATGTGTATTAAAACAAAGATATTTTTAAAGAAAAAAGTTTTTAAATTAACAAAAAAAAAATGATTTTTATTACTGAACATATAATTTTTATTTAAAAAAAGAAATTAAACCTGACTCACTGGCATATCAGAAATTACACGTCCACTTTTATAGCTAGAAGTGGCTCGTTTTATGAGAAGTCATCTCTAAAGCATATCTGAGTGGCGTGTAGTAAAAAAAAGTTGGATTTTTGGTGTGCGGATTCGTTGATTCGCAAGAGCACATTGTATTACTTGCGCAAGGAATNAGAAATTACACGTCCACTTTTATAGCTAGAAGTGGCTCGTTTTATGAGAAGTCATCTCTAAAGCATATCTGAGTGGCGTGTAGTAAAAAAAAGTTGGATTTTTGGTGTGCGGATTCGTTGATTCGCAAGAGCACATTGTATTACTTGCGCAAGGAATGTTACAAACACTGTCTTATCCAGGTAATTACCTTCAATCGACCTGAAGACGATAACGACATTCCGACGAACACTTCCGCAGTTGTAGACCCCCCAAAGGGGTCTTGGTCGATTGAACATTAGCGCCTAAGGTCTCTTGACGGAATCTAACGAGGACACTTTAGCCACCGATCTGATTTTCCAATCTTCAAACAATCTTATTCTCCAGGGGATAACTTTATTTCAACATTCTTACTTCATTCATTGGAAAAGACTAGGAATAAGTTATTTAATATTTACTTCCTTAAGTCTCTCGATCTCTATTCGTCAAAACTTAATTATATTTTAACGTGTTTCTTCCTTTCTGAAATTTTCTAACTTCTAATTTTAAAAATTTCGTTGTTTTCTAAAGAATTGTTTACGATTGCTTATCGAGACTATTAAACAGATAAATATTTAGATAAGAGAAAATTACATGTTTGTTTGTTAGATTTGTTGCTTTAGTAAAATGTATAAATTGAATAGTTAAATCTGTATTAATATTTAAGAATATTTACTTGAATAATAAAATTTATTTCTGTTTTTTTATCACAATATAAATCGATACGTGAATTCTTTAATTAGAGTACTCGTGTACTTAAGATTGTTTTCTTTATTTTAAATATTAAACTTTTACATAGTTATTTTAAAAGTATTTTTTAAATAGTATGGCCACTATATTTTTGTAAATTTCACGAATTACAAAAAAATACGAGTTTCCTCACTAGTGGCAGAGTGGATAAGGCCATTGAACACTAGTAGTTGGTCGAGGATTCGCGCCTCGCCTACGTGGAGTTTTCCAGGTTTGCTTCACGCTTCATGTTACCTGAATAGGGGCCAGTTTTCCATAAATTTCACGTTAGTAGTACCTAAATAGGGTCCTTTTTTCCATAATATCTACGTTAGTTACACCTGAATAGAGACCAGTTTCCCATAAAAGATCTCCTGGGAGGCATCCCCCTCGGCAGATAACCCATGTGTAACGTTGCCGTATACGAATAAAACAAAACCAAAAAATAGAGAAAATAGAGCAAAGATAATTCATACATTAATGATAGATAATAATGTTAATAACTTCCTTTTCCGTTTTTTTTTAGATCGATCAGAAAATTAATGATTATCGCTGCATAAAAAAATAACAAATTTTTCAAAAAATTCTTTTATATTAATTCATTTTCCAATTAATGTAAAGGTAGAAATTTGTCAAACGTTATATATTATGTACGAATATATTTATTAATACATAATAAATAAATACATATAATTCTCTATTGATGTTATGTAATTGTATACTTCAAAACATCATCAATTTTTCGAGAAATTATGCGTAAAGAAAGATAAACTAAAACAGGATCTTGATACAAGTATGTTTATATAGTGATTTAAAAATAAAATTTTAAATATTTATAGAATCTTGAATGGTAAAGTTTGTTTTTGTATCCAAGTTTACAAACGTTTCAATATAAATTGATACAGTAAAAACATTTAAAATGTATGCAAACTGTATTTTTTTATTATTATTATTCTGTCTTTATTTTTCCTATCAATTTTATAAATGAAGTATGCGATTACTCAACAGTTAAGTACTACACGATCTGTAATATTGTAACAGAAAATACAATAAATTCTAAATCGTATCACAAATAGATATTTTAAATGAGGCAAACAAATGCCAGGAGTCTAGAAATATTGGAAAAATCAAATATTGAAAAAAAAAACCTCCCCCAGTCAAACTGCCAAAAGCGTTCATGACGTAACACTAGAAATATTTTTTCCCTTATTGACTTTGAAATTGGAAAAAAATAATAATGAAACTATGAAAAAACATACACGAAAGAATTTCAAAACATGGAAAAAAATAAAAAACAAAGTTCGTTTTTAATATTTTCTCTTTGTTCAACTCCATCTAGAAAATTTTATATTTGCCCTAGAAGAAAATGATTTTTATGTCGGTCATACTCTTACAAATATGTAGTTATTATGAAACCACCGCCGAAGTAACAAAAAACAAAATATTATATTGCCGTATCCCTGTAGCGCTGAAAGATTACTTTAAATATAAAAATTTCAAGAATTTATTCTTTAATAAATATATAACTCCGATTGAATAAAATTGGAAAGTCATAAATTCAAATTATTGATACAAGAATTCTTTATGTTTCGTCCAAAGTTTAATTTCTGATAAATCTTTATAAAAGGCAAAATAAATACTTCTTTCTGCTACTTGCACGTTTAATATGGTGAAATAATGAGGCTAAATTTATTGAAATTTTATTCAAATAAACGATGTTATTTAATCGAAATTAATTTCGTTTTCTCGAGTTTAACGACATTTTTCAATTAAGAAACGACGTTTTCGGGTTGTAATTATGTATATAACGTAAATAATTGAAGTCGTAACGTTGAAGAGTTTCCTTCCACGTCGAATAAACAAAATTTGAAGATTAAAAAGAAAAAAAAAATGGGAGAAAACTTTAAGATACGTGAGAAATTAAAAGATCGTTGCTTATGATTTCGATCGCGATATATCGCTTCGCTAATAAAGCCATTTAGCAAAGATGCGATCAATATTTGATCGAAGATAGTATTTTTTTATTTTCTTTTTCTTTTCGTCAAGGCAGAAACAAAACTCTTTATCATTTCCTGAGTCCTTTTATCTTTCTTTATCTTCTATTCTTTCCTAAATCTATCAAGCAGCTTAAGACCAAGCGACGAAAAAATGAAGAAGCTAGCAAAATTAACTTTTCTTGATCCGATATTTTACTCTCTTAATAAATTATCTAGTTTTTATGGTCAAAAAAGTTTAAAAAGATGTTCGTATCTTACTTCATTACTTTTCTGTTTACTTTGTTTATAGAACACTTACGTTAAAACTGAGAATACTAATCTATAGTGTGACTTATCCAATAAGGTAGAACATACATTGATTCGAGTAATGGCAGTTCAATAAAGGCACGATCACGATCCTAGTTAGATCATTTCTAGTTAGGTGAAGGCATAACGATAATTGTCAGTCTCTCTCAATGCATTGACAAATTGCATTTGCACGTGTATAAGATCCAAAAGAGACCGACAAAATACACTTTCAAACTTGGTTCTTAACCTGAAAAACCATAGACAAAATGCTGTTATCGGATAGAAAACGATTTACTTTCTAATATTAGTCGAGTTAAGGATATAGTTAACGTGAAATAATTATCATAATTACTTACTTCGAAGGCAAATGAGAGTTTAAAATGCGTTGAAAATTGCAAAAAGTTCTAAAACTTCAAATAAATAAAAAAAAAATTAAAGACATCAAAACTATGGAATGTTGCCTTGTTGACTTCCTAAATGTTCGGGATTATCTATCCTACCGGAAAATTGTGGCTTATTTTTTTTATGTGAAGTAAGGAAAGTCTTATGTTACTGAAATGATTTCTTTCGTGTTCACTTTAAAACGAGCTTCACATTTTTCATCTTCTTTTCATTAATATGGACGATATGGTTCTCTGTCTTTCCTTCCACTTAAGAAAAGCTTTTAATAGGAACGTAATGTACTCCTTATAAATTATTACATAAGTTTCTGGAAAATCATTTGTAAAACATTCTTTTTTAAAAAAAAAAGAACTCCTATACTTTTCTAAATTATTGTTTAATTTTACAAAATATTTAAAACAGTTTTAAACTAATAACATTAAGGTTCTAACAACAATAAAGTTGATGTATAATGCAATTAAGTAATTAAATAGTTTGCCTTATATTAGCATTAAACTATTAAGTATGATAAAAATATGTTATTTATTTTCTTAAATTATATACTTTGTAAATAATCCATGATTCTTCTATTTTAAAATTTGGATTCAGTAAAGAAGAAAGTATTGTTTACATTATTTATCTAAAGCCTTAACATCATCGATTCCGTGGCATTATATTAAAATCAAGGTCGATTTTTAATTAGTTTCGAAGTAAATGCAATAAATATCCGCAGTACATTACGATATACGTTCATAAAATTATCCCTACGCATATAAATTGCTTAATTGTTGGCATATGAGGCCACGTAGATCCCACTTCCCAACGGCCTTCACTTTAACAACTCGCGTAAAATTAAAAACAGCAGCTTTTCGCAATTTGTTAAACAGAAATTCGTATTGTAACAGCAATTTAGCATCTAATTTACTTTCTTGTAGATAAAATGTTAATTTTTACTTCTCTATTCTAGATAACAAGTACAGTCAAACCTGTTTAATATCATATCTGTGAGACTATCCGAATGTGGCGACATTAACCGAAGTCCAATTGAAGAGATTGAGATTGATGAGAAGGCATTTTGTAGGCCTACTGTACGAGTATATGTACTGTATTTGATACATTACATGCATAACAAACACCTAGACTTATTATCAAGTAGTACTGTAATCAAATACTCAAGTAAAATAAAAACATTAGCTGCCATTTTTTAATCGCAATGACAACGAGCAACTAATTATTGTGACATCGTCACAATGCCAAGCTGCAATTTTTAATCATATTTTTAATTTATTTAATTTGAAATATATGCTCTTCATCTCAAATTAATAGTGGCTTGCCCCTGTACATCATACTTTTCCTTTAACAATACAGTCATGCCGGTCATCTATCTAACCCCTTTCAGAGAAAAAATTTTTGAGTTGAAATCACGTAACATACAATTCAGACCGAAAGTTCGTATATAGTTAAACCTGCCCCCGAGGTTTCCATATCTCGTCTTGTCTTTTATCTATCTAACTCCGTTCTCTCGATTAAGGAGACAGACAGATGGACGACAGTGGGAATTTATAGATTTGTAGATCTATTTTTTTTCAAATTGCAGCCCAATTACACAATAGGATAAATCTTTGCAGTGTACTCTATTTGATATTAGTGACCGAGTAAGGCTACAATGTAATTAGTGTTGCCTATTCTGAAGCTGAAAACCGCTACAGAGCTGTCAAAAATAGCATTTTGGACAAGAAAATTATATATTTTACACTTAAAAGTCATTTAAAATAAAATATCTGTTAAAAAATTATAAACAGATAGAGCTGATAATACTTTGCTAAGCTGTTTATAGTTGCGAACTTTTGTGATATTCAACAGAATATTTAAATACGACGTGCACACCTTGACATTAACTAATTTCAGTGACATTACACGGATAAAATCTATCATTTACATAAGAGAATACATTAAGTGGGTGGACTGTATTAAACTATCAAGAATTTTTTTTGTGTGTAGAAACTACTATAAAATAAATGGCAATGCATGAAAGAACAGAACATAAAAACTATAAAGAAATTTCGAGTCATCTTGCTAGCTAGAAAGAAGGGGAAAAAATACATGAAAGCGTAGTTTTACTCCTGTTGAGCGAGTAAAATACGAATTGATCCGCTTTACTTTCCCCAAAGAGAATAAATTTGATTTTAGTTCCAGTCAAGATCTGTATATAAAAAGTTATTCGATGTTCTAGTAGCTACATTCAAGCTTATTTAACTCAGTCAGGTGTTTTGCTGATAGCAATTTTTCTTTTTTCTACACGATAAGGCCCAGACAGGGTACAGATGACATTTAATCTTTAAAGATGCTATTTTTGTACACGTAGTTTAAAATTACAAAGTCGAACTAATAATTTTGTATTAATTAGCTAAAACATTACTTCCCTTCTAGTATTTCACGTCTAAATTGTTAAAGAGTTACACTCAATTAAAATTAGTTTTACTCTTAGATTACCGGACTGCAATTTAAAAACAATATAGACTCATAAATTCCCACTGTATGTCTGTCTGTTCTTTCTTAATCTCGAGAACGGAATTAGATCAAACTCGAGAACATCTATGGAAAGCTGAGGAGAAGGGGCCAAATTAACTTTACACGTGGCTTCCAGTCTAGACCAGAAGTCACATGATTTCAATTCAAAATTTTTTTCAGAACGCAGTTAGATAAATGACTGGCATGGCTGTATTGTTATCAGGAAAAGTATGACGTACAGGGGCAAGAGAGTATTGATTTGAGATCGAGAGCGTATATTTTAAATCGTTTATTATTATTATTATTATACATGTTTTTCCTGCTTCAAAATTTTAGATGCTGTTAATCTAGTTAAGTTATATTTGATGGAATTTCGATAAGGAAATAAAAGTAAATAATAGAAATTATTTTGGAGAAAGAAATTTTCTAGTTTGTAAGTTTTCGATTGTTCTCGGATGAAAAATAACTCGGCTATTTAACTTGATTAAAAGTGCTGATTGTGTAATAACGACTCGCTCTTTTCCATCTTAAAGCTTTTAAGGAACATTTTCAAGAAAAATGTGCATTCCATTGCGGTAGAGGAAAGCTCATTCAGACTTTCGCCAAAAGGTATTTCGCCTTCCTTCTCCTTTTTTTACCTACTTTTTATATTTTTATTTTTAGCCGAGACAATAGGGGTTTCTTGAAAAAGTAGTGCTTAGATATCGGTGATTTGATAAGTGCTGCTATCGTTATCGAACTTGCCTTCCATTCCTGACCATTAATTGGAAAGTATCTTCAACGTCTTGACTTGTTATTCTGAAAGTTACCTAAAATAATTGGAACAAATCTAGCTGTGATTCACCTGTATCTACAGACATATATATATATATATATGGATGTGTGTGTTGTTTGTCTATCTGTTTGTAGTTATATATACAGTATATACGGTGTATATATAACTATTTTTGTTCAAACGGAGTTAAACAGATGAAACCTTAGGGACAGGAGGACCCGACTGACTATATACGAACTTTCAGTTTGGAGCAGAAGTCACATTATTTTAATTTAAAATTTTCCCCTGAAAAGTGTTAGATAGATAACCGTCATAACTCTATTGTTAAAGGGAAAGTATGATATACAGGGGCAAGACACTACTAATTTGAGGTGGAGAGCATATATTTTAAATTAAATAAATTAAAAATATAATTAAAAACTGCAGCCCGGAATTGTGACGATGTCACAATAAATAATTGTGCAGTTATTATAATTATAAAGTAAACAAATAAATAAATAAATTTATTCGTTTATTTCTATAATTCTGCTTTAACAGCATAATTGAAAATATATTTAAAAACCGAATTACTGTTTTTTTAATATGGGTAATAATATAATGTGTAAAATCGAATAAATTATTGTAACATGATAAAAATGCTGGGTTTACAATTTTTAATTTATTTAGCTTAAGATATATGCTCTCGATTTCAATAGAGTCTTGCGCCTGTACATCATACTTTCCCTGATAACAATAGAGTTGTGCTGGGCATCTATTCTAGAGAAAATTTTTAAATTGAAATCACATGTCTTCCAGTTTAAACTGGAAGTTCGTATATAGTTAATCAGGCTTTTTGCCCTAAGCTTTACATGTCTGGTCTCGACTTTCATATATCTAACATCGTTTCCGAGGTTAAGGAATGACACGGATACACAGACATATACCAGTGGGAATTTAAAGGTCTTTTATTTGAAAATTGCGACCCAATTACACAAATGATTGCTTCTCAACTGACTTATTACATTCGATTTTAGAAAATACTAAGCTTGTTTTGAATTGTCGTTGGACTCTTAATTCTATTTTGTTTACTTCTTGCTTATGAGAAGAAATTCAGTTTAAAAAGTTTTTATATAATAACAGTTTAACCATAACGATCCATAAAATAAATTGGATTTATACTCATGTTCATCTGATTAAGTTCGATTTTCTTTTACTTTTAATGAGTTTTTAATGAGTTTTTTTTCCTTTAAATTATTATTATTATTAATAAAAATTTTTTTTGACTTAATAAACTAATTCACATTATAGTTTAGTTATTAGTTAATATATGGAAAGTTGATTGAATCAATTATATTAACTGCAATTAGCACCGCATGTATCTATAGAACAATTCTCTGTTCAAGAGAATTTTATATAATAACAGTTTAATTATTACTGTAATGTTTCTTAGTTAAAACTTTTCAAAAACTCCAAAAAAAAATCATTTTAATTCAAANAGCAATTATTTTAATTTTACTGCATTATCTATTTTTTATTTATTCGATCAATTGTAAAAACTGTATTGGTGCACACCATTTATGTCTGCGCTGCATAGAAATGGATTTTGTACGTTTTTAAGAATATCTAAAATCCAAAATTCGTAATTCTCAAGCGAATTCTCATTCCCATATACCAGAAAATATAACTAAATATAATTTAGTTCGTCGTAATTCTTTGACATTTAACATAATTAAAAAAAGTTAATTTATCAATTATTAAAAAAGGAAACTTAATATAAAATATTTGAAGGACTTATGGACTATATATATATAGTGCTTTTATAACCAATCGAACTTTTAATTTCCTAGCTAATTCAAGACAAAAATTAAAAATCTTTAATTAAATAAAAATTGATCTTTTTTAATTAATTTTTTTCGCTTTAATGAAAACATTCGATCGTTATTTATCGACGATTCAATTAAATAGATCTTTTCTATAGTTTTTTTTTATGCTGATTTAATTTGTCAATTAGAAGTTTTAATATTCTATCTTAGCTAATTATATTACTTCATGGCTTTTGCGTGATTTTTACAAGATCATCTTCTCTCGCTTCCTTTGTACGTAAATACGTAAGATTGCAGAATATAAAAATAAATTTCTACACGCTTAATACCTTTGTTTACGGGCATTGTTTACTCTCCATCACCACTTTTCTAGATTAATGTCTTTGTAGGGATTTCATTTATTGAAAAAGCTTCCTGGGAAAAGTTTTAGTGATGGAACTTTATTCAGAATACTAATCAGATAAAGGAGAGATCATCCAACTGCTGTTACTTTTTGATAGTGTTTGATCCAAATACCAAGCATTCGTCACGGACTGGTTAATATCATATCTGTGAGACTATCCGAATGTGGCGACATTAACCGAAGTCCAATTGAAGAGATTGAGATTGATGAGAAGGCATTTTGTAGGCCTACTGTACGAGTATATGTACTGTATTTGATACATTACATGCATAACAAACACCTAGACTTATTATCAAGTAGTACTGTAATCAAATACTCAAGTAAAATAAAAACATTAGCTGCCATTTTTTAATCGCAATGACAACGAGCAACTAATTATTGTGACATCGTCACAATGCCAAGCTGCAATTTTTAATCATATTTTTAATTTATTTAATTTAAAATNGATATAAACAGGATGTTACGTGATTTCATTAAAAAGTTTTTCCCCTGAAAGGGGTTAGATACATAACCAGCACAACTTTATTTCTAACAGGAAAAGTATGATGTACAGGGGCAAAACATTGCTAAAATCGAGAGCGTATAGTTTAAATAAATTAAATTATTATTAGAAATTTGGTCGATTTTTATATTTAACATAAATTTTGATAACTTTTATCTCAGTAATATTTAATGATTCCGAAACACGTTTCTTTACATAATATTTTTTTTCTCGGCCCTGTTTTCAAATATTCAATTGAAAATCTAGATTATTCAAGTTATTTTTTTATTTTTTATCGTATAATTACAAATAAATTTTCATAAAAAGTAAGTATAATTTAATTTTTAACTAATTATAAACAAGTTGTCAATTTTTTAAAAATACACTTCTACGATAAATTATTATAGTTTTTTTTAAATTTTCACTAGCATTGTCGATACAAAAATGTATGCAAAAGTAAGATATAATATTTAACTTCTGATCCCCTGAACGTACTCGATTTTGAATTCAAAGTTGGTTACTATGGATCCTTTCACTTATTTCATCCTATCAGAACTTTTCTCTTTTGATCCTATTCCGTTACATCCTGTTCCTTTCCTTTTATATTTTTTTCACTCACATTTTTACTAACTTTCTTTTCTATTCAATTCTCCATTAGTGAGTTCGATTCGGTTACATTCTGAATAAACTTCTTATAAATATTATTTTTCGTCACATTCGAAAGTATTTGAAAGCGTTTATCAACCTCATCCTTTTTACAATTCATATAAATATTTCCTGAATATTATACACTTTTTCGTTCTTGATAAAGAAATAGGAACGAAGAACTCGTACAAAAATGTATTTATGTGCAGGCATATTATGTATAAATATATACAAACGTATTATATTTACGGTATTTCCTGTAATAATAGCCCATTACGCTCTTTTTTAATTTTTGGTGGGCGATTATAGGAGTAAAAAACGTTGACGTTTTAAGAAAAAAAGCATGTTTTCAAAATTAAACTAAAAATTAAACAAAAACTTATTAACTCAAAATAGTATTTACAAAAATTTGCATAACATTCCTGACAGCAAAGTTAAAATCATGTGTGGCACCATCTGTTATAAAATTTTATTTGAAAAACTTATTATATTGTTAATTATTAAAAATAGAAAAAGCTTAGTTTTGAAGTTGGAAATAAGTTTTTAAAAAGTTGTAAATGCTAATACCGAGGAAAATCATTAATTCCGATCCCACTCGAGATACGACACGTGACCCTTCTATCTCCCCAACCCCTCGACCTCGAACCACCAAAATTTAATGCTCCTAACATACAAACCTCTTACAAACTTTCAGAAATTTTCGACAGAAGCACAGGAGTTATTAAGCTTCAAAATGAATGAACAAAACCGTGCCTCCCCTACACACATACATTTAATACGCAAGGGAAAAATCCCTCACTTTTTCCATTTCCCTATGTTTCAAGATCCCCTGAGTCCAAACATATGAAAATCTTTGGGGGAAGTAATTTTTGGCCGTTCGCCATACTGTTCCTTTGTTATATATAACAGCCAGGAAAGTAATAACTTGAATGAAAATAAGTTACTTTAATTAACTTCGTAAATTTCGATAATTTCCGATATCAGTGATATTGAACGACGATACAAAATTATCCAGTATTTCTTTTTTATACTTCCATGTTGGAAAATATAGAAAAAATAGTCTATTATTTGGTAATGTAGAACATCACTAATATAACGATGAGGTAGATACTGATAATGTACCGCTATTTATCTCACAATATAAGTTAGGTAAGTGATTATTACATAATGCGGTATACATCATCAATCATATAAAATATACATTTCATTACACATACTGTATACTATAAAAAAACTGTAAGTGCTTATATATAGCCTCATTTTATATTTTTTCCTAGTTTGTTTTTACTTTTTACGTATTATTTCTTATTCTAAATATTTTAAATCCAATCCTAGAGTTATGAGCTTGTTTTGCATAAAAGTTAATCTTATCAATTACAAAGATATTTTAAAAGAATGTTCCTATTCATTTACAAACCGATTTACAAAATCTACCTTGCATGTATTTTGGAATCAAGATTAATTAACAACTCAAGCTTGACCTGTCTTCTGTAAATTTCAAATCAAAACGAGCAATTATTTATTGTGCTGAGCTACGAGTTTTCATCACAATGCTCTCAATTTTAGTTGTGTTTTACTCCTGTACATCATACTTTACCTCTTAACAGTAGAGTCATGCCGGTCAGCTATCTAACTTCTTTCAGGGGAAAATTTTTGAATTAAAATAACGTGATTTCTGGTCAAAATCAGAACTTCGTATGTAGTTAATCGGAGGCCCCTGCCTCAAGCTTTCCGTATCTGGTCTCGATTTTCATCTATCTAACTCCGTTCTCGAGAAAAAAGAAAGGAAAAACAGGCAGATGGATGCCAGTTGGAATTTATAAGACTGCAATTTTTAAAAATTGCAGCCCAATAATTAAAAGTATAGACAATTTGCTTGCAATATTACTTTTTAGCATATAATCACACTTTAATTTTATAAAAAAATAACCATAATTTATTTTCTAATCATTTATAAATACATTAAGTTTTTTTAAATTTAACATCACATTATTAAATTATTTTCTATCTTTTTAAACCGGTTGTGCAACTTTTAATCTCAAGTATAAATGCACTTTAAGATATATATATAAGTCATTTATACTTGTAAACATGTTTATTCTAATATAGAAGAAATATTTTTAAGGAATATAAAATCTTATAACAGTAGACTCAAATTGTTTTAGCTCAAGGCACATTGCAAGACGTGAAAGAATTTTTTTCCTAAAGCATTCCGTAAAATATTAAAAATATGTTAATATATTTTAAATTATAAATATCTGTATAATAAACTCGGTAATAACTATTACCCCTATAGGCTTAATCTAGCTATTGGTTTATCATGGGTGGAATAAATATTAGTACAAATCGTTTTTTTTTTNTTTTTTTTTTTTTACTTTTCCAGGTGTCATATATAACAGAGGGAAATTATGGCGATCGGTCAAAAAATGACCCCCCTCCCCGAAGATTTATACATTTTTGGATCCAGTACCTTGAAACGTTGAGAAATGCAAAAAAAATGTGGGGTTATGTGTATGGACGTTAGTGTGTGTGTGGAGAGGCACGATTTTCTTCACCTAATTTAAAGCTTAATAACGCCTGCCCCTTTTGTCGATAATTTCTAAAATTATGCAGGGAAGTTTGTGTATTAGGAGCATTGATGATATTAAATTTTGGTGGCTAAAGGTCGAGGGGTGAGGAGATAGAGAAATAACGTGTCGATTGGGATAAGACTTACTGAAGATTTCACTCGTTATTAGCATTTACATTTTTTTTTAAATAAAAATCTCATCTCTACTTATAATTATTTTGCCGTGAAATTCATGCAAATCGTTTCTGGATTTTTAAAATATACTTTTATAGAATTCGTGACGCATTTAGCCTTCTCTTGTTTCACATCGTTTGAGAATCACAATCTTATAACGATTGTAAGTTTCAAGAATCGATTTCGATTTAAAAGGCTACGTTAGTGTCAACCAATCTATTCATACTATATATATTTTCGTCTACATTCCAATCCCTTCACGCTTCCACCTACTCATTTTTCGCTCCATCTTGTTTCTCGTAAGTAATGCGACATCAATAATTTTTCTAACTGGACGATAGCTATCCGCCCAGTCAAACCAATTCGTACAGTAAGTTTACCTTATTCTTTTGATTAGTAAAAAAATGTTAAATTTATTCCACAGTTATTCCATAATTTAAACGGTAGCTTATGCAACTGGCCTTTATAATGTATATTATTTTTCGTAAAAATAGTTTTGTGGTAATTTAAAATTACGATAAACTTTATCGTTTTTTATTGAAACATCATTAGGTTTTAATTATTGTTTTGGCTTTTGAAAAATAAAAAAGATTTTCTCTCGTCTCTTGTTTCATTCGATATCCTACAGAAAAAATTAAGAAATGTTCGCGATATCTATTTCTTCCAATCTTAAGTTTTGTTGTTAAAGCTTCCTTTCTGCTGTCATTTCCAACACTTCATATGTTCCTTCCTCCACCCACATTATCCTTCAATCTTTCTCCACTTTCAAAACTTTCTCAGTGATTTCAAGTGTACTTACTACAATTCTACGTTTTTATACTCCATATAAAATTTTATACATTCTGCTAATTATTTCTTAAACTATAAGTTTAGAAATTTTTATAGCCATTAAATTTAACATACTTTCATTACTTAATTCAAATTCTCTGCTCTTCAATATCTAACTTTCATAATTAATACTTTTGTTAGTTATGTTTTATACTGTATCAGTATTTCATTCGTATTAAAATTTTATACTTTGTTATATTTCAAATTAGTATATAATGTAAATTTTCATTTGACAGTAATTTTTGAAAATTGAAGACCTATAAATTCCCATTGGCGTACGTCTGTCTATCTTTCCTTCCTTAATCTCCAGAACGGAGTTAAATAGATAAAAGTCGAGGCCAGATATGTAGTCAGCTTAGGAGCAGGAGGACCCGATTAACTATATACGAACGTCCGTTTTGGAAGGAAAGTCACATTATTTCAATTCAAAATTTTTCTGCTGGACGGTGTTAGATCGATTGCAGCATGACTCTAATGTTAAGAGAAAAAGTATGATGTACAGGGGCAAGACACAACGAAAATTGAGAGCATTGTGATGAAAAATTGCAGCCCAGTGTTGTGACAATGTCACAATAAATAATAGCTCGTTACTCATCTATTTTTATGCCAAATTCTTTTCTTGTTTTTTGATTTTATTATTGGATTTTTATAGATTCGACAATAATAAATCTCAAAGTTTCCTAATTAATTTTAAAAAAATTAAAATTAATAATAATATTTTGAAAATATTCTTTTACTGTAATATTATTAAACCTTACTTTTAATAAGCAATGCAATTATAATAAATGTTTCGTACACAACTTATTTACTTAAGATTATTCCTCCTTTGTTTTACTTTAATTTATTTTTAATAGGATTAGTTAGACATTATAAAATGTCAATAATCGTAATGTTTCTATATTCCTTTGTAAATTCTTTCTTCTTTATAAAGATGTTAATAAATGTAATTAATTTTTAGACTATTAGTTAATGCGATAGATTTAATTATAGATGAAATTCTATCATTTAAAAAACTTCCTCTTATTAATGTTAACATTTTAGCTTTGCGTTATCAAATTCTCTTTAATGTTATATGAATTTTAGTAATATCCATTATTACCCATTACTTGGACCATTTAAAATATTCACAATTTCTAAATAATTTTTAATTTGTAAATTAATAGTTTAATTTTCGCGTCATAACACATTCTCTTTATTTACTCAAAAAATCGTATTAAACATTTCATATATTTTCTAATAATAATTAAATTAGGTAAATAATTTTTAAAAATTCACATAGAATTCCTATATCTTTTTTTACTTATTTAATATTTGTACTCGTTTCTAAATCAATTTTTGTTATTTATTTTATTTTCGCGGATTCTTTGTCTTCAATTTCTTTTCCAATTCATTCTTCAGTATTATTTTCTATGCAATTTTTATTTACAATATTTTTTTCCCCTCTTCATTTATCTTTTTCAACCATTCTCTCGACTATACACAGCTTCTTTTCTGCATTATCTTCTTATAAATTTAAGTAAATTCTCTTTCGTTGCTACTGCAATTACATATTCTTAAAAATTCATAAATTAATATAAATATTAATATTGTAAATATTTCTCAATTTAATTTATTTTAATAAATATAACAACAAAATTATTAAGTTTCTACTGAATTAAAAGGCTTCTCATATGCACATATATGAATGATCTTCCTACATCAAATATAGGAAATAAATATTTAAAAACTTGTTACAAAATGTTATAAACGAATCATTATCTTTTTCTTAAATTTTTAAATTATTCCAAAATTGATAATGATAAAATAACATATTTATTTATTTATTTATTACATTTTATAATATAAAATCATCTCTAATATAAAAACTTAAAATGTATATAACGCCTAAAAGAAAATTATATATTTAATATATCTTGATGATTTATTAAACTATCGAGCTTTATTATTTATTTATTTATTTTATTAATTACTTATAAAACTTTAAATGATTACGATAGCAGATCCTTTGTATATTCATAATATATATATATA
>NW_019384349.1:367500-381801 GCF_000671375.1 Centruroides sculpturatus
CTTTTCTCGTCTTATTCAGTGTCTTATGATATTTAAATAAAAAAAAATATCTTACAACTTTTTTTAAATTAAAGAACTATATTTAAACACATTTAAATACATCCTCTTTAAGAAATCATCTATGCAACTATTTCAATTCAAATGTTTCATTTAATTTCTATCCTTTCAATTCAACTGTTAGATTTCCGGATTTCTTTGCCAGTTAGCAATGAAACAATTTCCTGTGAATCGTAAATTCGTTCACTTTTTTTTGACATTATTGTTAGATTTTTGCATGTTGACAACTGAAGCGTTTTCACACAATCTGGCATTAGATATAACATTTAAAAATAATTACTTATATGTTTTGTTCATTCTTGAATAAAACTGATAAATTCGAGATCATTTCTTATTTTTAATGTAAAATGTTCAATCATTTATTCTTAAACTGATTATTTTTTTTTGTAGTTACAACCGTAAAATTAATACAAAACGAGCAATTATTTATTGTGACATCGTCACAATTCCGGGCTGCAATTTTTAATAGTATTTTTAATTTAGTTAATTTAAAATATACGCTCTCCATCTCAAATTAGTAATGTCTTGCGCCTGTAAATCATACTTTTCCTGATGACAATAGAGTCATGCCAGTCATCTATGTAACTCTGCTGTGGGAAATTTTTTGAATAGGAATTTCTGCTGTCATTTCCAACACTTCGTGTGATCTGGCATCCATTCTAAACAGAAAGTTTGTTCATAGTTAATCACAGCGTGCGGAACGTAGTATCTGATCTAATATCTGATCTTGATTTTGATTTTCTTAACTTCGTTTTCGAGATTGCGGAAAGACAGAAAGACGGACGGTAGTGTTAATTTATAGGTCTACAGTTTTTTTTTCAAATTGTAGTCCAACAAAATTATGTTTAGTATGTTCGTTGAATTGTTTTATATAGTTATACTCTGTCATTTATTAGTGGATACTCTAAATCAGGGGTTTTTAACGGGGGTTCTTGGGCTTGGAAGGATAAAAATCAGCGTTACATTTCATTTAAAATATAGGAAAGTTATTGTTAATTGTTGTGTTAAGAAAGAAGCACGAATATTGCTATATCATATGTTATTTATTTTAATGAATGAATTTCTATAAAACTGGTTTCTTCTGTAATTTTATTTCCTGCATTTAAAATCATTATTACGAAGAGTCCGTGACCTTCACCTAACTAGAAAGAGTTTCACGGAACAAAAACATTCGTATAACATTAAATAACATTAAATTTTCCTTACAAAATTTTTTAATTTCTTGTAAGTTTGATTCTTCTCGGCACACAAAAAGTTTATAAACGTAAATTATAATTAATTTTATATTTTATTAAATAAATCCGTAAAATTTTGAATAATCTTTTCATTAAGATCGTAAACTTTCGGGTGTCTTTATATTATTTTAAATATCAAGCATATTAATATAGCTTTTAAAAAATGAACTAATCCGTTTGTCTGATGATATTCGAATAAAAGGAAAAACCATTTCAGTAATTTAAATTAACCACAGTAATTTTTTATCATATTTAATTAAATTACGGAATAAAACTCTGTGTGTATTTTATTCTTTAAGCATTTATAAAGTATCCATTAAAAGTCCTAAATCTTTTCTATTAATCTAATTATGTATAAAGATAAAAATATTTTAATTTCAGTAAGCTTTAAATTAGTTTTAGTGTAAAAATAATAATTAAAATTCGTTGTTATGAAACTCTTCGATCTTTGGAAAAGCTGACACAGAATTCAAACTGTGATTTATCTTTTGAGCTAAAATAAAGATTAAAGTCTCCTACTCGGCGAGTAATTACACAACAACTTTTCTTAATACATTACTAATCCAGGATTAAATTTTACAGCCTTTCGTAACAAGATACTTTTATTTATTAAGACAATGAATTTCTCATTAAAAGATCCGCGCCAATTCTAATGATGCAGTCAGAGTAGTTCTACATTTTGCCATTTACACGAATAAATACTAAGGAACGCAGCCGATCAATAAAGAATAAGAAAGTTCTATTGTCCTGCCAATAACAGATAAAAGAGACTTAGAATGTCACTTCAAACAAAGAGTAAAATAAACTTTTACCGATAAAAAAAAAACTAATAAATTCTTAAGTATAACATCAAAGTAATGCTTTATATCATGTATTAAAGGTGCAAGAAAAAATACAAAAAGTAAGAATTATTTGCTATTACAATAACAATAGCATAACATAGATGACTTGCACGACTCTGCTGTTATCAGGAAAAGTATGATGTACAGGGGCAAGATACTAATAATTTAAGATCGAGAGCAATATTTTAAATTAAATAAATTAAAAATATGATTAAAACTTGCATTGTGGAGGTGTCACAATGCAATTTTTATTCGTTTTCTTAAAGTATTTTCGAAGTATTCAATCATAAATCACACGCAGTTAATGTAAATTTTTAAATTTCTTTTTATGATCATAATGGATGCCTATAATAGTATTTATTGAAAAAAATTCGACCGGAACTAAGTAGTTTCTCAGTGTAAACAATAAAACTAATAACTCATTCTATATTTATTTGTATCATCATAAAAACTAAATACGCATCGACACGCTTAGAATTTTATAAAATATTGTAGGATTAAATTTATTTCATTAGAATAAATCTTACTTTTGTAAACAAAGTCCTTTTCCATGCTCAATTTGAAGATAATGATTCGAAAGAATGGCTTCTATCGACTGATACTAATCTTTTCTCGTCTTATTATCTCCATTCAATTCGTGAATATAATATATTAAAGAGATGAGTAAATATTAAATTCAGCATCGAGGATCCCAATTGAAAAAGCTTATCCATAGAAAGATATATCTACTGCTTTGATACAATATTACAATAGAAATAGTTATCTGGATAGAACAGTTAACATTTAATATGTCACAGTACATTTACTCGTAGAGTCCAACATAATAGCAATTAAAACAATAAAAAAACTAACCGAAATTTAATACAAATGTAATAATATTTCACATTTAATAGTCAGAATTATACAAAATTTCAATAAATTAACGACATGGCATGAATTTGAGTAGAAACGAATACGAAACAGTAATATTTATGAATTATTTATTGATTATCTTATAATTTCTCTCCAGAAAATATAATTAAGTAAAATTAGCGTGTATTATTTTACACAAATAATTTAAAAACTTGTTTATAATTATTCCTTATGAGTGTATCTTTCTTCAAATGTTTATTTTCATCGAATTTTACTAAATTCTAAATTGAAAGCAATCTTCCTACGAGTGATTCCTGGAATTTATGAAATCTTTTTATTACTTAGACCTTGAATAAATATGCATTTCAGACCTTCAATACTTCAATAATTTACCAGATTTTATTTAATATATATATATATATATATATAGNACATATATATATAGGGGAAGCTTAACTGTGCAAGATTAATTTAATTAAAAAAAATGTCTTTATGAATTCTTTTGGAGACTGCTCTTTAATTTCGGATACTGTTTACAATTTTTTTATTTTATTTCTTCTGTGAATTCACATAAAAATATTATTATTAGTCTAAAAAATACATAATTTATTATATTATCTTTATCTTCATCTTTATATTCACAAAATTTGATGTTTATTTCTTTCATAAATTTCATTTTTTTTAAATGTTAAGTAATAACTGAGGATAGCAATCTACATTTTACAAATAAAATACATCGTTTTTGTCAAAATTTAAACATTCTTTTACATATTCTTAAATATATTTCTTTATATTTCATTCGAAACGATATGAAAATGACTTCTTCGGACAGTCTCTAGCAATTTTTTTTTTACATTTTGAATTTATGTATTAAAAATATTTTATTTTAATCCAACTGTCGACGATTTCCTTCTATTTTATCGTTATTTGGTTACAATTTGAAAAAAATATATACACCTATAAATTCCCATTGCCATTCGTCTGTCTGTCTGTCCTTCCTTAATCTTGATAATGGTGTTAGATACTTAAATATCAAGACTACATGTAGAAAGCTTAGGGACAGAAGACCCCTCCTATTAATTAAACATTAACTTTCAGATTAAACTGGAAGTCACATGATTTCAATTTAAAAATTTCTCTCCTGAACGGAGTTACATAGATAAACGATATGACTACGTTGTTATCAGGAAAAGTATGATGTACAGGGGCAAGGCATGTGAGTTCGAGAGCATATATTTTAAATAAATTTTTAAAAATAAGATTAAAAATTGCAGCTTAGTATTGTGATCATGTCACAATAAAAAGTTGCTGATTTTTGTTTTATTTCGTTTATTATTGTTTCTTTTTTTATATATATTATTAAAAATATCGTTTTTCTTTCTATCATTATATAAAGTACAACTTGTATGTCTAAGCTTTTGACATTTTTATTATAGGCCTATTGTATTATATTTTATTTTAGGAAAATATAGATACAATTACTAAATTTGATACTAATATAAATCTTGTATATGAGAATTTCATCGAATTTTGCTACTTTCGACGCGTGTTAATTATTATAAATGCTCATTAAGATTAATTGCTAATACAATTCGATGACATTTTAACTAAATGTTTACAGCTACAACTCAAATTGGAATTGCTAAACAGTTAATAGATAAGTGATAATTGAATATATTTAAATTTAATTCTTTTTACTTATACAAATAAATATATTCGAAATTTAATAGTTTTATAAAATGATACACAAGAAATAGTTTCAAAACTAATTACATCTTAGTAGATTTTATATTTCAATTAAATTTTTAAATAAAAAATTTACTAATTTTAAATTAGAAACTTCGAATTTAAATCTTTTATGAGTAATTATTTATTGTAACAGACTACAATTTTTAATCATATTTTTGATTTATTTAATTTATAATATATGCTCTCAATTTTAGTAGTCTCTTGCCCCTGTAAATCATACTTTTCCTGTTAGCAATAGAGTAATGCCGGTAATTTATCTAACTTTTTTCAAGGGAAAATTTTTTAATTGAAATAACGTAACTTCTGTTGTAAATCGGAAATGTGTATATAGTTAATCGGGGCTTTCTCTCTTCGCTTTTCATAACTCCTCTCTTGGTTCATCTATCTAACACCGTTCTGGAGATTAAGGAAGGAGAGACAGATAGACAGTGGAATTTATAGGTCTACAGTTTTTTCGAATTGCAGCCAAATTAAACATTTTCCTAATGGTTTCAAGCTGATGTTAGGCTACAACACTGGAGAACCAGGGATCGAATTCGGGCGAGCAATTACAGGAATTTTTCATAAACCAGCATATACATTGAAACCTGCTAATGTGACTACTGAAGGGACCGGTTTAAAGTGGTCATCTTACACAGGTTGTAACATTAGCAGGTTTTATTGCATTTTAGATGTATAGGGTTCTATCCCCCATCTCCCATTGTAGACCTGGCCGAATCCACAATGGATATGATTTAAAAAAACACTCTCTTATTACCCACGAAGCGAAAATAACCGAAAAAATGGTTTCAAATAATTTTTTAAACATAATAATTCTTTAATTTTTTTTATTTATACACAACGTGCATCATTAATTAACCAAAAACTAGCCAAACTCTTTAAAATTTCATTTTAAAATGTCGTAAATATGTCATTAATTCATTTTTGTGTCGAATTTAGTATTCAATCACTTAAAGACTGTTAAGCTGTAGGAAAAAAAGCGATTACTAATATTCACGAAATTCTTTTATCTCTCCTTCCAGATATAGCTATTAATTCTAAAATTGCTTTCAATTTTTCATACACCTTATGGAAATTTTAAATAATGGCTATTTGCGGATATCTTTAGATTTTTTTTAAATTGTCTTTTATTAATCAAAAATGACAGCTTGATCTAATTCAATATCTGTTGTTGCCGATCGATCAAAACGCCAAGATAATTTCACTATTAGCAATCAGTTAGAAGACAAGCTTGAGGTTAAATTTTCACAAGGGGGAGAAAAAATTAAAGATTTTGAAGTGTTCACTTGAATTAGTAGTAATTGTACGTACGTGACTCTTATGTCATGTCAGCTGCCAACATGATAACTCGATGGACCGAGTTTGATATCTATCAAATGATTTATATCGTTCTCCACATCCACCTTTTACAACCCGATACTAAACGTAGAAGAATCAATAATAATAAAAAAAAAGGACAGAAAAAATGGTAAGGGATTATTGAACGGGACAAATTTCATATTTAAGAAAATCCATCACATCTTGAGAATCATCTCCACATCAATTCCAACCATACGGTGTATAAGAATGTCATTCACAAAGATTAAATTTAAATTATCATTATAATTTTAATCAAATAATCTTTATAATGTCTTCTATTTATTTTTTCTTATAATTTAATCCGGATCAGCATTTTCTTTTTCCTTTTTTTTTTTTTAATTTTCTACCTGGAGAAAAATTGAATTTAATCATTAATAATCTTCTCTTGCAAACAAAATACGATACAATCTACATATAATGAAAGATTAATTTTCAATTTCCGAGTATATAAATGAATTATTTTCAGAAATTTTTTTTAAAAAAATGTTGTTCAAATGGCTAGACATGAAATATCCCGGAATATAACGTAGAAGACACGTGTGATTTATGATTTTATAGATATATTTTGAGTGTATAGAATTCGTGGATGAGTGACTTATTGTATAAAAGACAGCAATGCGACTGAAAGTAACTTATAAATATGCTGTTGAGAAATTCGATCCTATTGAAGGAATGAGTAATGAATTTACTCCGTAATGTTAGAATAATATAATGTTGCATTCAACAAATAACATTCAAAGTGTAATTTTGTTAGAACAAATTTAAAAAGGTATTATATTTATCTACAGGAGCGAATATTTGCATATTTTTACCGTTTTTATCATCACTTGTATAGAAATAATTTATGATTTAATTTATTTAATAATTGAACTTCTGATAACGTAAGTATTCTTTTCAAAAATGTACAAGACTTGATACTATTTTTTTTAAATGTAAAGTCGACGTATTTGTTTATTGAAAATACCGTAACAATTAATTAATGTAGAAACGTTTACAATCTTTATTCCTTCAGTTGGAATAATATACAAATAGATTTTTAAAAGTAAATAATTATCCTGCTATAAAAATTCTGCTTAAGCATCAATTATTCTAAAGAACTTACAAATAAAATATTTCTAAATATCACAGTGAGAAATTTAATTTTATGAGAATGTAATTTCATCTTTCCTTCAAAAATCTCACGTGTAGTCAGTCCATTTGTTATTTTTTCATTTGTACTTTTAAAAAATTTACAATGAAATAATGAAGATTATTCAAAATAATTAATGTCATTTTCTTGTTTTTCACAAAGTAAAAACTGACGATAACGTATGAAGAACGTTAAAGAATGCAGAACAAAAATCTATAAATTAAATTATTGAATGTCTATTTTTTTTATTTTGACATTTTCAGATTGTAATGATTTATAACAGAATAATTATCATAAAAAGTTTTGTAATAGAATCAGCATCGCCTTAAGTGAAATTTTCCATTGAGTTTGTCAGGCAATAGAAAAGTAAATATAAAATTATCAATTTTAGAAATGCTCTTTGACACAGACTTTTTAAAGATTTAAATTAATTTTATACAAGTGGACAGTTTTACAGCATTTGTTTTTTTTGGGGGGCTGCAATTTGAAAAAATTGTAGACCTATAAATTCCCCACTGTCTGTCTCTTTCATTTCTTAATCTCGAGAACGGAGTTAGTTGAAAGACGAGACCAAATATGGAAAGATTAGGGTAAGAGGCTCCGATTAACTGTGTACAAACTTCCGGTTTATACAGGAAGTCACGTTATTTCAATTGGAAAACTTTCCCTTAAAAGGAGTTAGATGACCGGCACGACTGTACTGCTAACAGGAAAAGTATGATGTACAGGGGCAAGGCATTACTAATTTAAGGTGGAGAACATATATTTTAAATGAAATAAATTTAATTTATTTTAAAAAATGATAACCAGCACATTAGATGTAGTAGTTCGTCAAACTTTTTTATAAACACTTAGCAGTAGTGTAAGTAACAATAAAATTAAATATATTAAAGGTTTGTTTCGGTAGATAATCATATAAAAATTATTCAAAATTAAGCAAAATATTAAATGATAGTAAATACATATATATATGTATTTAGCTAATAAGCTAATAATATATATATATATAGCTAATAAGCCCTTCATATATATATATATATATATATATAGGGTGAGTCAAAAGTCTCTTGCACCCTTATCATTCCGAAAATATTGAAGATATAATTTTGTTAATGTAGTTACATAGGANTATATATATATGAAGGGCTTATTAGCTACGTACATACAATTTATCTAAATCCCGAAAAAGAATTATGATGATCTTGATTAATGATCGTCTTAGATGTTCAGTGTTATTGATGCTTTATCGTTTCGTCGTAAATCTCATATTCCAACCAGTTACATTCTATGTATTGAAGGAACGGATTACCAGTATTGACGGATTAAACGCATCTAGCTCTTGCTACATACCATTGCTCTTTACCAGATAAGCTTTATTGGATCTAAACACGCAATCAGCAAGTTGACAAAATACCCACGAGTTTAATAATATGTTAAATATCAGTTTGTAAATTGCATTTGAAATTTTAAGATTTATTAACTTGTTTTCTTCTTGTTCTACACGTTGTATGATTCTCAAAGTTTATATAATTTTCATAAAAATAAAACACTCATTTATAAATGTGTAGAGAATATCCTAAGACGAAATCTATTTCTCATTCGTTAAGGTACTTGCATACGCGTTATATTTACACTTTTGAAGCTTATTTAATGTAGATTATTACGTCTATTTCAAATAATAATAAGCAAAAAATGTGCCCAATTTTCTTCTTCTCTAGCGGTGCCCCTTCCTGCCATTCCTGCTATTAAACTCGCCCTCCGTCCAGTATAAAACGATTCTGAAAATAACTTTTAGAGTTGAAATTCTTTTATTCGTTCCGGATTATTTTTTACTTTTCATTGATTTCCAATTATTTTTTTAATTATAAGTTATTAATTGAAAGACTATTGTAAGATTTTAGTCGGGAGGACTGACTCATTTAGGAATGATTGGATGAATGACGAGAGGAAGATTCTTAATAGTTAAATTTCTATTACTTGAAAGGAATTAACAGAAAAAAAAAACAACTGGTAAAGGGTATTGTGCAGTACATATTGGTTTAATAAAAGAAAATGTCTTAGATAACTTTCAAATTAAAGAACTGTGGTCTGATAAATATTTTTGCATTCGAAGTTGTATTAATGGGAAAAGAATAAAGCGTGTTATCAGGAGAAGTTTACAAAATGTTCGTGCAAAACGTTGACAGCTGAAGCAAAGAAATCGATACATACAAGTACATCACGAATTCGAATATAAGCATTTTTATTAGAAGTTCTCCAATTTTTACAATTGCTTACTATAATAATTAGAGATAACTTTACTAGAATACCATAATTAATATGAAAGTGTTGAAAAATATGAATGATTTATTTATTGTTCGTCGCAATATTTCGGACTGCAAATTTTAATTATATTATTAATTTATTTAATTTAAAAAATAGGTTTGATTTTAGTAGTGTCTTGCCGCTGTACATCATACTTTTCCTGATAACAACAGAGTCATGCCGATCGTTAATCTGATTTAGTCCCGAAGAACTGTTTGAATTGAATGACTTTCAGTTTACATTCAAAGTGCATATACACTTAATCGTTACCTTAAGCCTTCCATATCTTCTCTCTGTCTTTCATCTATCTATCTTTGTTCTCGAGATTAAGGAAGAATGGACAGACAGACAATAGTGGGAATTTATAGGTCTACAATTTCTTCAAATTGCAGCCCATATCTGTTGATGATAAGATTGTATTATTTTTGACTATTAATTACTATAAATGATAATACCAATGTCATTTTTCTATATAAAGCTAAGCTTAATTTATCAACATTTAACACTATATCGAGTATGGAGCTAAAGTGACATATGTTAAACAATAAGAATTATATACTGTATTAGTAAAAAGGTCATCGTATCGATCAAATTTTGTAAGTCACGTGATTTCAAGACTGCAATTTCGTTTGCAATGCAAAATTCATTTAGTAATTCACGGATAATAACGAGTTCTCTATGTAAAATTAATTTTTTTATTATTTATCTACAAAGTTTATACAGTAATTATGCTAAATAATTCATTAAATCTATGAGGCATGTAAGATACATTACAGAATGAGATGTATAAGGCAACTATATGTTTCACTGTATATACGTTAAAAGTGACTTTGTAAAACTAATTACAGTCGACCCCGCTATAACACTGTTGATAATTCCGTTTTATATGAATTCCATGTTGTACGAGTCACTTAGATTTTACAAATACGTTTGCCGGGCTATGAACGGCTCACGTATTTCTAAAATCTAAGTGACTCGTACAACATGAAATTCATATAAAACGGAATAATCAACAGTTTTATGGGGGGGTCGACTGTATTATTTTTCCGTATATTAGAATACTTGAAAACAGCACATTTGTTATATAAAAAACTGGATGAATTTTGTGTTCAATGTAAACTACGTAAAAACAATTTTCATGTCGTAACAATTCTTCTGTTTTGAAAAAAGCATGACAGTTATATAAAATTAATTGTTTTACTTTATTTTTTAATGTGCAATAAAAGTTTTCCATTATCTCTAATAAACTTCATCTTAAATGAAAATCAAATAAATTGCATTGTAGAAACAATCCTAATTGTAGAAAATAATTGTGTTTAAATAAAACTATTTTTAAAACTCATTAAAACAAAATTAATTTAATTCTTTAAAAAAAACTGTAGAAAATATTTTTACATGTATATTATTATTAACTTCTTGAATGCAAATTTGTATTTTTTAAAAAAAAAAAGTTTATTTTTAAGATTAAAATAAAATAAATATTGACATCTTCAGTCTGTAAAACTAAAATATTTCAATTTATAAACTGTCACAAAGTCTTTCATGTAACTTTCAATATTTATTATTATTATTTTTTCTTTACAATTTAAAGCAAAATACTCCTTATTTATTCACTATAGAAAAGTATCTGCAGAAGTAAAATTTGATTTATTTTTTTTTTTTGGATAAAAAAGAGAGGAATTAGATTTCTACACAAATATTAATATACGGTATAACAAAGTATCAATAACTATGATATTCAAGAACGTCTAAATGAACTACATTGGCCCCATAGTTTCATAGATTATTGACAGTTATTCTTATCAACAGAAGAGGGAAAAAAAGAATATGATATATAAAATACAGTATAGAAGTATTTAAAAAGAATACAGCAACGAGTTGCCTAACTTTCCCGGCAACATTTACAATTGCGTGTGGTATCATCTAATATGATATTTTCCTAAAACCTTTTTATATTTTTAGGTATTATAAAAGCTTAATTTTGAGGATAAGAATGAGTTTTATTTAAAAAATGTAAATGCTAACGGAGCAATTATTTATTATGACATCGTCACAATGCCGGGCTGCAACTTTTTAACAAATATATATTAACAACATAATACATACTGTTAACAACAGAGTGTAACTCCGTTGAGGAGAAAATATTTTGAATTAAATCACGTAATTTTCAGTATAGACTGAAAGTTAATATACAGTTAATCAGGTTCTACTCTCCTTAAGCTTTCCATATCTGGTCTTTGCTTTCAAGTATCTAACAACGTTCTCGAAATTAAGGAAGGACACACAGACGGACAGACGGACGATAGAGGGAGTTTATGTCCGCAATTTTTTAAAATTGCAGCCCAATAATTTAAATAATAGTAGTTACATATTAATTTCGCAACCTTATCGTTTAATTGCACTTTATCACTATTTACGCAAAGAATCATAAAATAATTCATGGGCACTTTAAAGATTCGATACTTCCAATAAATACAACGATTACTTATCACCCCTAAACACCAATAATACTTATTTCAAAGAAATAGATAATGTTCTGACACCATTTTCATTTGATTATCATGGAAAAATCTGCGCTAAAGAGTTGTTATCAAATCTGCATAATTCGTAACTACTATTAAATTTATTCCTAAAATTTAATATTAATTATCCCGTTGTAATGAAAGCAAAAAAGCTCTTGGATAATTTCACAATAACATATTTTAATTTGAACCGATAAAAACATAGAATTATATATAAAAAGTTTACATAGGGCGAAGATTTGTGGTTTCTTCTATCGTCTATGTGGGATTCACGAATTTGTTCACCTATTTTAAACCTCAATAACTCCTGTGCATTTTGTCAAATATTTCTGAAATTTTGCAGGAAGGTTTGTATATTAGTGGTATTCGTGTTATTAAATTTTAGTGGTTAAAGGTCGAGGGGGTTGGAAGATAGAGGGGGGTCGCCTGTCGTATTTCGAGTAGGATCGGACTTAATGGCGATTTTATTTGTTATTAGCATTTATAATTTTTTATATAAAACTCATGTTTGGCTACAAAATTAAGCCTTCTGCCATTTTATAATAATTAAAAAGGTTTTTTAGTAAAATAGCATAACAGATGGCACCACAAGCTATTTTAAATGTTGCCGGAAAAGTTAAGCAACTCGTTGCTGTAATTTTTAAATTCATTTCGATATTAAAATCAACTTAAACTTAATAAAACATTAGTAATTGGTATATTATATAATTCTAATTATCACGAATTATATATAAATAATTAATTAATTCATTAGAATTCTATCTTTATTCTTAAGAATAAATTCTTACAAATATATACAGTATAACAGAGAGGTTCTGAACTCATGTAGGCTGAAAAATAATTTAACAAAACTTAATTAAATAAATAATTAAAGCTTTAAAAGCAGAAGTCGATAATTGTTGTAAAGAAGAATCTTTCTAAATTAAAGTTTTAAAACTTCCATCGAAGTTATAGAATTATAAAGCTATTTTTGTCAGTTTTAAAGTTATTAATGAATAATCATCATATTAATAATCGTTAGTATTATAAGTTGTTGTTATCACCACATAAAGGACACACAAAAGTAACATTTTAGAAATTGTTATGAAAGTTATTAATTATAAAAGCTTAATTTTATAAAAGTTACTGGTAAGTCGTCAGGATAATCAAATAGATCGTAAGTTAATAATTAATTCTTCGAAACTTTAAAATGACTCTTAATAAAACTAGTTAAAATAAACGTTTTAAATAAAATAGATTTATTAAAATATCCCTCCAAAAGGTTTCAAATGAATTATATAAAAACATTAAAATGTTTTTATGTAATTGCATGTTTTATGCAATTCATTCATATAAACATGCACATTTAGTAAATTTTATTGATATCAATTGAAATTAAATAATAAATCTATATAATTTTATTATTATTATTATTATTATTATTATTATGTTATGTGTAGAGAATTATACTCGGTTGATACCCCCGGTTGGTGTATACTATATCGTACTAGAGTCAAGGCATACAACCAAAACAAAATATAAATTAAATAAGTGTGTCAGTGTGTTTGTCTGTATTCAGGAATTTCCTAACAATATGACATGTATTCAATGTAGTTGCCTTCTGTAGTGTGATGTATGTGTTTCTATTCAATTGTAACGTTCCCAGGATTTTGTGTAGTGTATGTGGTATCACACCTGTAGAGGAGAAAACGACAGATACAATAAGCACCTTACTCATCCTCCACAGATGCCTTATTTCTTGGGTGAGTTCCATGTACTTGTTGATATTTTCAATGCATGTGTTTTGTATATAGGAGTGTTTGGAATGGTATGTCTATAATGTATGTGATTTTATTGTGTTTGTCAATGAGTGTGATGTCTGGTCTGTTGTAAATTGTTTCCTCTGTGATTATGGCTCTGTCATAATACGTTTTGTGCGTGTTGTTTTCCAATACTGTCTGTGGGATGCATGTGTAGTATGGTTTGTGATGTCTACTAATTTGTGTTTGTTTGCAAGCTCTTGGTGTATTGTATTTGCTACTTGATTATGTCTATGTAAATAATTTGTCTGTGCCAGGAGCTTGCAACCTGAAGTAATGTGTTGTATAGTTTCTGGCATGATGTGACATTTTCTGCATGTGTCATTCGTGAGTGTTGTATCTTTGAGTATGTGTTTTCTGTAGTTTTTAGTATTTATGATCTGATCCTGTATGGCAATCATGAATCCTTCCGTCTCCCCAAAGAGGCATCCCCGATCTAACCAGCTGTTTGAC
>NW_019384349.1:383404-386125 GCF_000671375.1 Centruroides sculpturatus
CAACTTTAATAAAAATAATTAAAATAATTACAACTTTACAAAAAGAGAGAAGTTGCCGATCTTGCCCCTATACCCGGGGCAACTTCGTCAATTTCTCTCTTCTTGTAAAGTTGTAATTATTTTAATTATTTTTATTTCCAAACTGATTTTAACCAGTTCTATTGTAAGGTAACATTCCAATAGACAATATGCAAAGCTTTTTTTTCAGTTTACAGCAGTATTTATTACACAAAATTTAAGTAAAGCTTAACATGCCGATCTTGCCCCGGTCTTCCCTAATTAATAAAAAGAATTGAAATTTTAAAATTTGCATAACAACGACAAGTTACAGGCAATAAATTAGTCATTATTGTAAATTATTTATTATTAGCCTACAGACAATAAATTAATTTAAAATAAATCTTTATAATGAATTTTACAAACTTTTTTATACCTGATTTTTTTCTGATGATTACTATTTTCCACAGTTTAATGAATTAAGACTTATAAATATAGAGAATTCTCATTCAAATGCTAAAAGTAGAATACAGTATATTCCAAATGTGTATTTTGTAAAAAGAATTTAATTTATATTTTATACAACCTTAAAAATCAAAACATGTGATTTTAAAGGCAGGATTACACATTACAATAACAACAACAGACTAAAACTGAATACTAACAACACATGTAAATGTAAAACACATTTAAAGCAATTAACATATGCCCTAATACTCACATATATATTTGGAGTTATAATTTAGATACAGAATTAGAATAACTCCAAAGAAAAACACGAGAACATTAAAAAAACAAACACCTTCCCGAGTCATTCATAAAAAAACTAGACGATATGACACATATACTGTATTCTAAATTTTCACTACAAACATTGTGAGTGTTTCTATAGAAAACAAGAAATGTCCATAAGTAATAGATATGTATATATCAATGGTGAGGTTTTATTTATATTCCTTTTAAAAATCAATTTTTCAAAAAAATATTTTCTCAAAAATTGATGAAACTTTATGGGTTAATTCTACAGAAATAACCACTGTTTTTGCCTGGACCGCATTTAATCAGAGACAAAAGCTTATCTTCGTATTCTTTATTTACTTATTTACTATGCATTTCGGGTGCAATATCTTCGGGTGCTGTCTCTGATTAAATGCGGTCCAGGCAAAAAAACGGTGGTTAATTCTGTAGAATTAACCCATAAAGTTTCATCAATTTTTGAGGAAATATTTTTTTGAAAAATTGATTTTTAAAAGGAAGAAATGTCCAATTACACAAAGCTGTAAAACACTGCAGACAAAAATACACCATTAAACCTACACGACACTGGCCTGGATCTAATACAGTACACAGATACCGCTAGACAGACTTGGACCATGAAGAAGCTCCATGGTAGGCACCCTAACGATCTCAACCAGGATCACGTTAACATAACTATATGGATGATTAGAGAGACGGCATGGTTCATGATTGTCATACAAGACCAAGTCATAAATACAAAATAACTACAGGAAGCACACCATACTCACAGATGACATATTCGCATCAGGTTGTAAGCTGCTTATATCTTCATAACCAAATAGCAAATACAATACATCATAAGCTTGCACACAAACAAACTAATCTATACACATACCTCAGACAGTTATAGAGAACGACATAAAATATACTACGAGCAAGCTATAATCACAGTAAAAACTATTCATAACAGACTAGACATCACATTCATAACAAACAAAGCAAAATTACATACATCAAAGCCATAGATTGTACCAAATACTCACAATAAACAAATACATTCACTGAAAAAATATACTCAGAATTTACCCACGAAATGAAACATCTGTAGAGGATGGATAAGACACGTATTGGGTCAACAGTCTTTTCCTTCAAAGAAGTCATATCATATACTCAAAACAAAAGTCTAAAAACGAATTTTGTGTAGTATATGTGTCATTAAGGCTTCATAACAAAACACTACAAAAAGACAAATATAGCCACATACAATAAATTCAATCCTTACATGTTTTTTTAATAAAAATGTACGTGGAAAATTTTCCAATTTTATTTAATTCGATTTAAAAAAAATTTTTTACGAAGAAAATTTAAAATTTTACAAATATTTATTTACTTTACTTAAGCTGAAGTTGTATTTTAAACACATATAAAAAGCCTATTTACTTTTCAACTTGTTTACATTAATTTTATATGAACCAGGCAAAAAAAAACAGCCTGGACCAGACCAACAAACAATGAGATTATTTAAAATATATAAGTAATTGTTTTTGTTACGTTTAATAATTAATACAAATTTAATAGAAAATTGCTTCGTTTATTTTCTTATTATCGAATTTCTTTGACGTTATTAAAATTTCAATAAACCTTTCATTGTGTTCAAAATAATTTTATTAAAACTTATAATTTTCAAATAAATTATTTATAAAATATTTTAACATATAAATCAAATTTATATATACATAAAAGAAAGAGAAAGTAAATCAATAATATAAAACTAATATTAAAAACTTCGACAGACTTTATATAAACAAAAATTATTTCAATCTGAAATAATATTTTAAAAATTGAAATATAGAATAAATAAATAAATACATTTATATATATTTATTTTATATTAAAAGCCACCAAAGTAAAATTCATATCATTTTTGAATTTCCATTAATTGTTTTTATTGTTATATTTATATGTAGAATATGGTATTATATTTAT
>NW_019384349.1:386173-432220 GCF_000671375.1 Centruroides sculpturatus
TATTTCGAAACCTTTTAAACTAAAACTTTGCTTACTTTAATTTTTTTTTTTTTAATAAATCTTCTCATCTAATAAATATTCAATGAGCTAAATCCTGCTACTTCATATTAAATATAACTTTAAATATATGAATAATTAGATTTTCGATTAGATATTTATGTAATCTTATTAAATTTATCATGTAAAATTTCTTATATTTCCTATTAAGTAACATTGATTGATATGTATTTCATTAAATTTAAAGTAAAATAAATATCAATTAATTCACTTTGAACTCTTGACTCTGAAAATATTACAGTAAGAGAAACAAAATATACAACTTCATTATGAAATACGTTACTTAATGTAGTTTTGTAACATTAAACTTGTTACTTAAATATATAAATAACGAAGTAATGTATGAAAATTTTGATAAAATTAAGAGTAATTTTAAATTTATCAATCATTTTTAAGATCAAATGCCAAAAGTAAAGCCAGCAGAGATATTATTATTCGTACCTGATCTTAAGATACAAGAACTACTTTATCCTTTTCAAACTTTCTCTGTATATAAATACAGTATAAAAGCTTGAAAAGGTAAAAGCAAAAATCGCATGTCAAAATAAATCCAACTTGCAGAAAAAAAAGGGATGGGAATATTGACGTTATGACATGCAAAAGATTGATTTAGGGTGTTAATGTATTCAGTGCATTGAAGCAAACAGTGGATCAGGATACCATCCATCAGGTTATGGTAGAATAGACCTAGATTCTCAATCTCAGTCAAGATAAATGGATGCTAGCTTGTTGTTCTACTTTATAAAGTATGTCTGGTGATTTATGTAAAGCATTCTTTACACGCGTGCAACTTGAGCGAAACTTTCAAAAATCTCTTTAGAATATAGGTATTTAACATCGTTTTTTTTAATAGATATTTTCATAAAAATGTAAATTTTTTTAATGTAAATACTCGCCGTAATGAATGGAGCAGATTTTACTTTTATCCAATTATGTTATAGATGTTAATCTTCTTACATTCGACATCCGTGCTCTTAATAACAATCCATTAGCTGCATAAAAAAGGCATTCATTAAGCGTGTAATTTTCTTTTTCTTTTTCTTTTTTTTAAATCTAATTAATTAAAAAAACATTGAAAATAATAAAATCTTCACTGCGTTGTTTAATGAATTTAACATTAAATATCAACATTAAAGAATTTGAAACTTCTCTATTATCTTGAGAAAATTCATAAATAATTAAACATTTAAAGCAATTTAATTGCTAAAATGACAGAATTTAATTAGGTACTATTACTCGTTTAATATATGCAATAATAAAGAGAAAATAAAATAAAACTGATTTATTTAATATTAAGTTTATTATTCTTCTATTAAAAGATGAAATTAAATTTTTTTAAATTGTTTTTTTTATGAATGTTCTTGAGAAAATGTTCTTGAAGAGATAGGAATTTATTGATAAATTTAAAATTTATATGAAAAAAGATGAAAGTATTACTGAAATACACACCATTTTATTTTTCAGGTGAGCAACATGTTCATAATGAGCTTAGCCATTGCTGATCTTACAGTCGGAATGTTTGTCATGCCAATAAGTTCTGCTTATGCCATAACTGGAGATTGGAAATTCGGAATTGTAGTTTGCCAGTTTTGGCTGTCTGCTGATTATTCGGCAAGTACGGCTTCCATTTTAAACTTGCTAATCCTCAGCTTGGATCGTTATTGGTCAATTCGTTCTCCACTCAAGTACATTCGCAAACGAACCAAGAAGAGGGCACTCGTAATGATCGCCATTGTTTGGTTGGTATCTGCCATGTGGATAATCCCCATTATCGGATGGCATTATTGGTACAATGATGGAATACGCAAACAACCCGATAGCGTTTGCGAAACGGAATTTGCTGATAATGTATTTTTTAAATTGACTACTTCGACAGCTAACTTCTATGTACCAATGGTGCTCATGATATGTCTCTACGTTAAAATATTTTCAGAAATTAAAAAGAGGAGCCAATTCGAGATAGGACAATGCAACGTTCGCGGGCAACAGCAATTAGAATGTAGAAATGGTACCAATAATAGAGAAAACAGAAGAGATTGGAGTGATGTCAGCTTCCGGCGCACAGATAGTAGAGTCGTGTTTCGACCATCTCCAAATGATAGAAAATTTCAACAGTTAACTCTATTAACAGTTCAGAATTCTAACGGGGATCAAGCTCAACAATCTGAACATTATCAAGGAGTTACAGTTAAAGTAGAGTATGTGGGAGACGGTTCGAGAGAAGAAGTGAGACCAGTTCTACGTTCTGACGAAAGAGTGGGGGGAAGTTTTCGCTCTGGGAGTGGTCTTCTACCAAATTTATCAACAGCTATTCGCATGAAAGTTACTAGGAGGACAATAACTAATTTAAGACAAGAGAAAAAAGCAGCGAGGCAGTTAGGTGTTATCATGGGAGCGTTTGTGTTGTGTTGGTTGCCATATATAATTACGTTTATGGTTACTGCTTACTGTGAAGATTGTATCAATCCGGACGTCCACACTGCTACGATATGGCTGGGTTACTTAAATTCTACTATGAATCCCTTTCTTTATGCTTTATGTAATGCGAATTTTAAGAGAGCATTCAAAAAACTATTTTGTCGAAGTAATAAAGCCATGTTTACTACTTCTACCTCTTCTAAACCCGATCAACTCTTCGCTTAATCATTCTGTAAGATTTTCTTTTTTCCCCTTCCTTGTCATTAAATATCAGAAAAAAAAAATCAAAATACTGTCTCACTAAATTATAATTTCTCTGAATTCTTAGTTGAGGATGTAAATAAAATAAAAGATCGTACATTGTATATTAATATTTTACATACAACATATCGTTGTATATATCTAATAGAGAATGTTTATTGTAAATAACTTACAAATGTTTTTAATGAATGCAATAAATATTATACTTATGATTAATGCTACGGTATTTTTATTTCCAAAGTGTTAATTATAATTTTAATTCGGCTGCAATTTGAAAAAACTGTAGACCTTTAAGTTCCCAATGTCTGTCTGTCCTTCTTTAATCTCGAGAAAAATTTTAGTTAGATAAAAGAGAAGACCAGATTTATAAACGCTTAAGAGCAGGAGGCCACGACTAACTATATGGGAAGTTCCAGTCTAGACTGTAAGTCACGTAATCTCAATTCAAATCGTCTCCCCTGAAAGAAGTCAGATGGCCGGCATGACTGTTCCTATGTATAATGTGCAGGGGCAAGAGATCGAGAGCATATATTTTAAATTAAATTAAAAATTGCAGCCCAGAATTGTGACACTGCCACAATAATTTTCGCTGGTAAATCATTTATAATTTCACAAGCACTCGAGGAGCACATCCATTTATTCACAAGTTGAAATTAAAAATCGAAAAAATAAAAATAAATAAAAGAAGATCATCAATATTCTAGAAACTAAGCTTTTGAATTCTCCTTGGACAAAAATGTAACAATGGAGAAAACAAGATTAACTCGTGTTCTCTTCAGATAGAGTATATCTGTCTTCAGGGTGCCATTATTGATCCGTTTATTTAAAAAATTCGTGGAAGGAAAATTTCCTATATCATCTTTAAACAAAGAATTGCATTTTTTTTTTTTTTGCATTTTTAAATTGCCGTTCAGAAACAAAATGGGTACTCCTGGAAACAGTCGGATATCCGGCAATAAAATTTTTAAGAGGCGGAAAGTTTCCAAATGTTTTCCAATTGATCCATGGTGACAAAAAAAATCGAAATTAAACACACTAAAGAGCAGTTTTGAAACATAAATAATAAAAAGCACGCATTGATTTATAGCACACACCTTATATTCTTAAAGTATTTTGTAATAAAATTATAATCTGTTTGAAACGTGAGAAGAGAGACGTAATATTGAATAGAATTGAACATGTAAATGATGGTCACAACTTGCAATAATGTTAAAAAAACTCACAAAATTTTATTGATAAACTTTAAAATAATTATCATTTACTTACATTAGCTATAAATTAGATAAAGAACTTGTAATTGTTCATTGAATCAACTGAAAATTGTTTAAGATTTTTTTATGTAACTAAGCTAATATCAACAGTCTTTGCTTGAGGCTCTGTAAATTTTTATTCGTTTCATTTTTTATAATATAAATTCCTTAATTATTTTTCATTAAAAATGCATGCATAATCTATGAATTTTATTATCATTCCTGCTTTTAAAATATCATTAATCATGAAAAATGACCCCTGAAAAGATAAAGGTGAAAGTAAAATAGCTCATATTGATTAATATTAATAGAAGAAGAAGAATATATTAGTAGTGAAGAAGAAGAATCTTTTTTCTTAATTTTTGAATTATGATAATTTATATTATAAAAAAAAATAATTAAATTTAAAAAATATTTTTCCCCAGAATTTAAGTAAATATCGTTTGATTCCTGAATCTCAGAGAGGAAGCAAAGGAGGAAAACATATTGAACAACCACCTTCATTTTGTAGTGAATCTCGACACGTTTTGCTACCTTTAACTTCTCCCCTATCGATTCTTTATTGGATCCAAAAATAGCACGTCGCAACTGTCAGAAATTCTGTGCCACAGAACTGGTGGAATTTTATGCAAGAAAGATACTAATATACCTCCAATAAAATTTTTAAACTTGTGTGACCCCACACTACACGAATAATTTCTGTTTACGGGTCATGAAAAATAAATTGTGTTATATATTTTATCCGAATTGATTAAATCGAATTTAAAATATAAATTTATAAATATTTAAGTGTACAGATATAGTTTAAACGAGCAATTAATTATTGTGAAATCGTCACAATGCTATGCTGCAATTTTTATCTAATTTAAAATATATGCTCTCGATCTCAAATCACTAGTGTACTTGTCCTGACAACAATAGTCATGCTGGTCATCTATATAATTCTATTCTAGGGAGAATTTTGAATTAAAATCACGTGACTTTCGTACTAGATCGGGAGTTCGTATATAGTTAATCAAGACCTTCTGCCCATAACCCTTCCATATCTAGTTTCGGCTTTTATCTATCTAATACCGTTCTTGAGATTCAGAATACAGACAAAACATCAAAACGAAATACTAACAGACGTACAGATATACGGACGGACGAACATATAGGTCTACAATTTTCTTAAATTGCAGCCTAACAAAAGTTTAATTTAAACAAAAAAACAATAAAGATTAAAAACATCACTCAAAAAAAGTAATAGGAGAAGTCATCTTACAAGATTCAATCCATCTTCGAGCTGTCGCTACCTTTACGACGATAAAAACTTTAAAAAGTAGCAAAGTATCTTGAGAAAATATTACTAAAAGATACCGTTTGACGTTATGAACAATAAAAACAATACTTTTGATGTTTTATGGCCGGAAGTACCTGGAAGAGAATAATAATTTTGTTTATTTAGAATATCTTAAGTTTTATTTTACTTTCTATTCACCGAAGAATGGTTGTTATATAATAATAAATTGTAGAAACAGAAGTAAATCAAAGTGCCACTTGTCTCGCAGTATAAAACGCTATTCAAAGTATTATTATTATATAATATCTTGAAGAAAATAGGAAAAGTAGAAAGTAAAGGAGAAATTCAAAAGAAAACAAAACTCGAATGAAAAAAAAAAAGAAATTAACTGAGTGTTTTAATGTTATGTTTCTATGGAGGAAGTAGAGTTAGATAACTAAGATTTAATGAAAATAATAGGAAAAGTAGAAAGTAAAGGAGAAATTCAAAAGAAAACAAAACTCGAATGAAAAAAAAATGGTAGGGAAAGAGAGATATAAGAAAAGAGAACAAGAAAATGGGTAGGATAAGATATAGACAAAACAAAAACTAAAAAAATAAAAAACACTTAGAATATGGAGTTTAAAAAAGGAAAATTTTTGAAAAAATAAAACACAAAGAAATATTTGTGAAAAGAGAGGAAAAATAAAAATAAAATTTGAGAAAATTTTCCTTATTCACACATTTGATTTTATGAGTTTTTCATTTCTTTTTCCTCTCCCTTTAAATTTTAAAAAATGGAAAAAGAATAAAATAACAGAAAACGAAATGATGGCCATTACATAAAAGTTTTAAACATTGAAAAATAGATTTTAATTTTTTAAAAGGTGTCTCAGAGGTATGCATTTCTATAATACATTTTCTGTAGGAAATGATTCGAAAGTGAATAAATTTTTGACTCGCTATAAACCAAGAATAATATCTTTCGATATCCAATGAACGTTTATTGCCCATTCGCTAATGGAATTTGAATATTAGAGAAAAACTTATCGTCCGAAAACAAACCGCAAAAGTAGGAAATGAAAAATTGATTTCTTTGTGCTGGTTATTAAAGTTTCGATAAATTACTCCAATGTCTGCTTTTTTTCAACAACAGTAAAAAAAAACTGAAAAATTCTTCTTCTTTGACTGAAGAAATTGTGATAAATGTTTCGAAAAACTTTATGGCTATTCAACTCCCTTATGATGATTGGCACGAAAGTAAACTTTAATAATTTTATCAAAATCGACGTAATTTATTATTATTGATTTATGAACATTTTAAAGATTATTTCTTGAAAAATTTTTAAAAATCCAGAATGAAATATATTTTAAAAAATTGAAAACTAAACACAAATAAAAATTTGATATCTTCTCACGTCCTTTACAGCCACAGGATTACAATTAACATGAGAAGAGTCGACCTTCCTTTTGAGTCTCTTCTTTGCCTTTATTTTTAGAAATTTTTCAAGGAATATTTTAAGAAGAATCCAGAGATAGAGGGACTTTTAATTAATTTAAATATTCATAAGCAGGGAAGAACCTTAAAAGAAATATTAATTGTGTTCCTTAGTTGCGAAGGATGTGTTAAGACAAATTTTTATTTGTATTTAGTCTTCAATACTTTTTTTAATTTAAAGATTATATTTATTACATGCATTTAATATGAGTTACGTTAAATATATTATACATTTTTGTTCAATAATCAATTTACATATCGTCAATAGAAATTGTAATAAAAAAAATTTAAATTAAATCTTCGTTACATTGGTCAGTTTTTATAATAAAATGACCATCACCTAAAGTCAAAAGCTATATATTTTTTTATCCTGCAAGTAAATTGATTGAATGCACTAGAATTTTTTCATCTATGATTTTTGATTTCCCACCTGAAGATGGCTCGCAGGTAGGTAATCAAATTCCTTTACTTGAAATGAAAAAAAAAAAAACTTCGGAACTCAGACCATGTAAATTGAATAAGTATTCGATTTATAGAAAATATTTTCTCTATAAAATATTTTATCCTTAAAATAAAAAAAATAAATCAGAACGAGCGATTGTTTACTGTTTTTTGACAACGTCACAATGTCGAGTTGCATTTTTAATATTTTTAATTTATTTAATTTAAAACATATGCTCTCCACCTCAAATTAGTAGTAGCTTGCCCCTGTACATCATACTTTTCCTTTAACAACGAAGTCGTGCTGGTCATTTATCTAACACCTTTCAAGGAAAAAGTTTTAAATTGAAATAACTTGACTTTCGGTTTGCATCAGAAGTTCTCATATAATTGGGGCCCCCTGCCCCTAAGGTATTCATATATGATCTTGAGTTTCATCTACCTAACTTCATTCTCGAGATTAAGGAAAAACGGACAGACGAACGACAGTGGGAATTTATAAGTGTACAATTTTTTCAAAATGCAGTCTGATAAATAAATTTATCAACCATAAAAATCTGTTCACTTGTTCTCTATTGTTTAAAAAAACAATCCAATAGAAATGGAATTTACTTCAGCTTCATAATATTTCAATTTTTTTTAAATAATTATTTTAAATAAATTTATTTTTTACCTTAATTCATTAAGATAATTTTATCTTTAAAAAATGCTTTCAATAAACATCTTACAGAGAAAGATAAATGGATTTCTTGACAGTTGTTTTGAAAGATAATTCTTCATTTTCCCCTCGAGTTATTTGAATAATAAAACTGATATTTATTAGATTTCGAGAACATTTTATAAAGTATCAAACACGTTTATCAGATTTCCACATTAAAATTCGTTTGAATTTGCAACTAAAACTAAGTTAGTAGCATTAAAAAAAACTCACTCCAATATAAGAAGATAAAATAGTTGTATCTATAAACCTAATAACTTATATTTATATATCGAGCCTGAAAAAATCTCAAAGCTATTTAAAAAAATACTAGATACTATATGGATAATGATGGATTATGTTATATTTGGAAATATTTTTCAACTAGAACAACTTATTCTAGATATCAGAGGTAATACATTCGTCATACGATATGTCAACGTTTACTGTGAACTGCACATCAGAAATTTTGATATTTTATTGCTCTTTCGACTCGGGTCATCCATCATGGCTAGTGAGACAGCTCCCCCATCATCTCATAACCAAAGCAAATAAGGAATTTCTCTTCATTCCACGATGCCCTTTTATTATTCATTTGTCATTTGTTGGATAAATTGGCCCGAATTTTTGTTTAATTTTTTTAAAATTGACTTTTATTCATAAATACTCATCACGTCTGTAGAAATTCATTAAGAAACGAGCAAAAATTGCAAATTTTTTATCATATTTTAACTGATTTAATTTAAAATATATGCTCTCGATCTCAAATTAATACTGTCTTACCCCTGTAAATCATACTTTTCCTGATACAACAGAGTCATGCTGATCATCTATCTAACTCCTTTATGGGGGAAATTCTTGAATTGAAATTACATGTCTTCCGGTTCAGACCAGAAGTTATTAAACAGTTAATCGGAGTTTCCTTCCCCTACGATTTCTATATCTTCTTTCCACTTTCACATTGGAATTTATTTGTCTATAATATTTTTAAATTGCAGTCCAATGAAAATATCAATTAAAATTGTAATATTGGAAAAATCAGGAAAATTTTGTGTCAAAATTTTACAATTGCAAATAAATATAGCTCTATAACTGGATTGTAATATTAAATAAAGCTCTTTTTTTATTTGACTTTTCATTCTCTGGTGTATTTTTTTTAAAACATCGAGATTTTATCAATTTTAAAGTGAAAGTTATATATGGTCTGGGAGCTGCAATAGAGCTTAAATTTCTCAGAACTTAACCTTGTTTGGAATAGATTAAGAAAGGATGTACTCTCATAAATCAAACCAGTTCTTTTAAAAATAACTTATGAAATTCAAAGCAGTTTGGATAAGAATAAAAAAGATGTCTTTATTTGAATTTATGAAAGAACATTATCAGTAATATTAGCATGTGACTTAGAACTGTATATTTCGGTCACATATTTAAATCTATATTATTAACACTATTAATAATTACTATAATTAAAATATAATCGAGTAATTTTACTGTGATAAATCAAGATGAAGTAATTTTGAAAGTTATTAGTATTATGAGACATCGTTTAACTTTCAAATTAATAAATCTAAATTAATTTTATAATTATCTGTTTTAATTTTATTATATATTGAAAATTCTATAAATTTCACTTAATATTATAAGAATTCCTTATAAACAAGGGATTTGATTCATAGATTAGGATGCAATTTAAAAACTTGTAGATCTATAAATTCGCGCGATCGTCTGACCATCTGATTGTCTGTCCTTCCTTAATCATAAGAACAATGTTAGATAGAAGCAAATCCCGAAGAGATATAGGAATATAAGGTGAAGGAGACCCTGATTAACTATATAGGAGCTATCGGTATATAGAGTAAGTAGCGTAATTTCAATTCAAAAATGTTTTTCACAATAAAGTTTAAAGGATAGATGGACTAGATCCATAACTGTTGGTATTAGGAAACGTGTGATGTATAAAGAAAATACATTGCTAATTCTAGATTGAAAGCATATATTTTAAAATGAAATAAATTAAAATTTGCATTGTGACGATGTCGCAATAACTTTTGCTTGTTAGTTTTATATTTATTTTTATACAGCTAATGTTACATTTTGTATTCTCAAGTGACAATGTGTTATTACTGTTAGATTTTGATCCTTGTGACTAGAAAAAAAGAAAGTAAATCCTAGAGCATTAACTAAAAACTTTTAAAAAAATTGAATTAGATGCAAATTTTTCTTGTAATTTTTAAAAATTCTCCAATAATTCCATCTACTGTCTATCAATTTTAATACATTATGACATAGATAATCTTCAATGTAGTTTTTATAATGTATCTACAAGACACTTAAGTAGAAAAAATATATCTTTTGTCGACAGGCACATCATCACTTCTGAAGAGTCCCTTAGGAATTTTTGTGAAAGTTTAGGAAATATTCCCCAATGTTTCTTGTACTCATAAAAACTGTAAAATCAAAATAGCTGTTTTATACTTACTTAATGGCATTATATTCTTTATTTAAAACCTTCGATGAATAAATCATCCGAACTGTTTGATATTAAAGCGTTTAATGAGATAAACTGAACTAAGGAGTCATTAAATGTAATTTATTACTAAAATCTAAAAAATAAACCAAACAAAAACAAGAAATTCTTTTGCTTGGAATTGTTATTGTGTTTCAATTTGAAAACAATTGTAGACATATAAATTCCTACCGTCTGCACTTTATTAATCTCTAGAACGGTGTTAGATTAGATATGAATAGATTAGGGCCAGGAAGCCCAAATTAAATATATAGGCGATTTTAATTGAAAAATTATCCCCTAAAAGGAGTTAGATAGATGCCCAGCACGATTCTATTCTAACAGGAATAGTTAGATGTACAGGGGAAAGAAACTACTAATTGAGGTGGAGAGCATATATTTTAAATTAAATAAATTGAAAATATAATTAAAAATTGCTGCCCGGCATTGTGACGATATCACAATAAAAATAATTACAGTCGACCCCACTATAACACTGTTGATTTTTCCGTTTTATATGAATTCCATGTTGTACGAGTCACTTAGATTTTACAAATACGTGTGCCGGGCTGTGAACGGCTTACGTATTGTAAAATCTAAGTGACTCGTACAAATGGAATTCATATAAAACGGAAAAATCAACAGTGTTATAGGGGGGTCGATTATACTCGTTTGAAAGAAAAATTTATTTCTTTATTTAAATAAAAAATAATAAAATATCTTTTATAGAATAATATTACTTCGTTAAAAAAACATATTTACAAGTATTTAGTTTATATTTTCAAGTTAATTAATTAGTGATAAAAAGTGAATTTCAAGCATATTTTCAAAATTATGAATGGAAATTTTGTTTTATTCTTTCGAGAATTTAATTGAAATTTTCAAATAAACAAATTTCACATGTTAATTATTTTCTATTTTGACAATAAATTGCAATATTTAAAAAAAAAACAAATATATTGTTGAAATAAAATAACAAAAAATTGTAATAAAATTACAAATATCCTTCTATTATTAATGTTTATAAACTTATTCTTATACGACGACACAAAATGTCTTTTCTTCATAAAAATAAAAAAATATATAAAAATAAAGACAATGCGTTGAACGAAGGAAGTAAAATGTCTGGAATTATTCTTACATTAAAAAATAGATATTAACGATTGTTTTTATTATTACACATTAATTGTTATTAGTATAATGGAATAATGTTATTATTTTTGTAGATATTTAAACTCACAATAAAAGAAAGTTGGCAATGAAAAAAAAACAGCTAAAATTTCTATAAAATGTAAATGTTATCAAATATTATTTGAATATTTTCCATGTAATTTACTCAGATGCGGAAATTATATTTATAGCGTTGTAGGAAACCGCGATTACTGTATTTAATCACTGAAAAATTTCTCACATTTCTTTTTCTAGTCATTTAAAAGCCATCATTGAAGAATAGAAACGTTACTTTTTCAGCCAATTATCTTTAGGCAAAGATATTTTTTAAAATAACTTTTTCGTATGCAAAAAACTGAATATTTCTGTAACTTATAGCATAGAAATGTATTCAGAAAATGTATCAATTGGCTTTTTACTTTCCCGACTGTTATATATATATAACAAAAAAAAAATATTGGAATCGTGTCAAATTTAACCATCCGAGCTTTTGCAAATCTCCATGTTTTCAGACTTCCTGCATCCAAAAAAATTAAAAAATGGCAAAAACATTCCGTGGATATGTTTTATTTTATTGTGTGTGTTGGTGTCTATTTCGGTTAATATCTCAAAATGGGGTAAAAATTAACAAATTTGGCATAGTGGCTTGTATATAAGAGGCATTGGACTATTAAATTTTGGTGGTTAGAGGTCCAGAGGATAATATGTCGTATACCGAGAAGGGTAGGACTTAATGAACATTTTATTCGTTATTAGCATTTAAAATATTTTATAAAACACAATCCTACCCTCAAAATTAAACTTTTAGCCATATTATAGTAATTAAAATTATAAAAACTTTTTCATGAGAAAACTAATAACGTATAGTGTCACACACAATTGTTTTTGCTTAATTAATAATATAAAAGTTATTTTGTAAATAAAAACTCATAACAACCGGGAAAGTTATGCAACTCGTTTCTGGAATTTTTTTTTTCTAATCAGAAATACAGATATTTCTGTTTTAGTGAGTTGTAACTCCCGATCCGATAATATTTCGGACGGAATAAATATAAATATGGAAATACTGTCATAAAAAAATTTTTTATCAAACACCAGAATATATTTTTTGTGGATAATATTTCATAGTAAATTGAATTCAATATTATTTGAAAAACATTCTTCTGCAACACAATAAGGAGCAAGACATTCTTTTTGTGTATATATATATAAAGTATAAAACGAAATATATTGAAAAAATAACTTTAAAAAAGTTACTGCAAATAATATCGATTAAGTGTTTTTAAAAGTATACATAAACGGTATGTTTCGTTTAGTGAAAACATTTCAAATAATTTGTTTTCGAAAGTAAACGGAATGAAAATAGTCGAAATTGAAATATTTAATGGAGTGTACCATCATCAATAAAAGATGTGAGTACAGTAGGAAGATGAACTAAAATATAACGTTTACGGGTACGCGAAAGAATTTGACATGAAAGAAGTTAATAATATTTTAAAAAAAGAAAAGTTACTGGAACTATATATTTCACTTTTACTTTTCCTTCTGTTATATATAACAGAGAAAAAGTATGGCAATCGATCAAAAAATTACCCCCTAAGATTTTTACATTTTTAGATTCAAGACACCTTGAAACGTCGAGAATTGCAAAATAAAAAAAAATTCGGGTTTCTTTTCTATATGTACGGATGTTAATGTGTGTGTGTGTTTGGGGAAGACAATTTTGTTCACCCTCTTTGAAGCTTGATAACTTCTGTTATTTTTGTCGAAAATTTCTGAAATTTTTCAGGACAATTTGTTTATTAGGGGGATTGATGATAATAAATTTTCATGATTGAATATCTAGGGGGTGGAGAAATAACGGCTGTCGTGTGTATCTGCAGTAGGGTAGGACTTAATGATGATATACTTTTCATTAGCATTTACAACTTTTTATAGAAACCTATTCCTACCTTTAAAATTAAGCATTTTGCCATTTTATAATAATTAAAAATATAAAAAGTTGTTTAATAAAATATCATAACAGATGGAGTCATTAAATGTTGCCGAGAAAGTTAAGCAACTCGTTGCTGGATTTTATTATGTAGTTTTTATACAAATATATTTTATAAAATTGTAAAATATATTTACTGTAAATCTATAATTTTTGCAATGAACAATATCTTCGAATAAACAGAAAATTATGTTAATATATGCATCGTGTGAATATTTCTCGAGTCTAAGTATATAAATATATTAAAAATTTAAATGTACAGGTGAAATAATGGAATAAATTCTCATGACTTAAGTGTGAGAAACATAGTAGCCATAAAAATTGCTTTGTGCTGGTATCCAAACTTGCTGTAATTGCATCAATTGTAAGGCATCAAGTCATTCAACCACCGTCGTGTTCAGGTTATATAGATATCGTTCACTATTCAGAGTGCCGTCCATTTACAGAACACGCTCTGCCTAGTGGAATATTTTAAATGAATTCATCTTTTGCCTCTGGATAGATATTAAATATGGGTTATTTTAGAGGGGAAAGTATACACCACATACATACTCGTGCAATGTATAAGTGGTCACATCATATATCTCTTAAGATAAGATAGAATCACTGAGATAATTCCAATTAATAGCGTGTAATAACACTTAAATATTACTTTTGAATATTTTTCTGTATGTAATGACAACGTCACAATGCCGTGCTGCAATTTATTAAATAAATTAAAAATATATGCTCTTCACCTCAAATTAGTAATGGCTTGCCCTTGTACATCATATTTTTCCTTTAACAATAGGGTGGTGCCAGTTATCTAACACTTTCGGGTGAAAGTTTTGAATTAAAATCATGTGACTTCCGGTGTAGATTGCAGGTTCGTATATAGTTAATTGGGATTTGCTGCCCCTAAGATATCATTGTCTTTCATTTGCCTAACATTCTTCTCGAGATAAAGGAAAGACAGAAACTGACGGAACTGACGGAAAATGGAAATTTACAGGTCTACAATTTTTCAAATTGCAGCCCAATTATTATGAACATGCTTTTAATTTTGTTCGTGAGTTTACTTCATATTAATCTTAGCATTCTTTTTTTTACATTTATTTATAATTATTTATTATATCGATTTATTTTTAAAATGTTTTTAATTTTATCTTCCTATTCTTACGAAATAAAATGATTTAATTATAGAAATACATTATTTATAACACTCGGTTTACATGTAATGAAAAAGTAATGACTATTTACATATTTATTTAAACAATTATAATTAATCACAAATACTACCTCTTGTAAAATTTAAATCAATTAATGTAGAGCCAGCAAATTTGTAAACATAAAAGCTTAATTATATAGTAATTATATTTGTATTTTAAACTAATAGATTTATATAATATGCCATAGATTATGTAATTTTTCTCAGCTTACATAACAGGAAAATCATACAAATTACGAATTTAATTTATAATTTTATTCAATTTAATTTCGACTCGAATAGATTATTTTATAATTAAAGAATTGGACATTGTTTTCCAATTTCAATTAAAGATTTCTATTAATTCAATTATTAAAGTTTCATTATTTATCAAGTCATCTGTTGATTTCTGTCAACAAAGATTTTATTACATTTAAATTAGTTATTGACCAAAAAATTGAAAAACGAACTGAGATAAAGGATGAAATATAATAAATACTTTTTTTTCAAAAGGTTAAATCTCTTTATTCACATTCATTTATATGATACACGTCATTTCCCAAAATATATTTTTCGGTGAATTAAACTTAGAATCTTAGATACTGAATTACTAATATAAATTGTAATTTTATTTATATGCGTCGAAAAGTATTATTATTCATCCGAAACGAATGAAGTGTTCCAGAAGAAAAATTTTGGAGAAAAAGAAGATAAAAGTTTTGAAATTAGAAGAAAAATAATATTATGTGCAAGCATTATATAAGTTCTACTTTTCTTTTAGATTCGATGACAGAATATCGAGTTAAGATTAAAAGAAATAGCATTGTAAATATATATATAATAGGTTTATAAAATTAAAACCAAGAAATTTTCAGACGTTTTATATAAAAACGTGAACGAGCATAAATTATTTTATATTTTTAATTTATTTAATTCAAAATATATGCTCTCCATCTCAAGTTAGTAGCGGCTTGCCACTGTACATCATACTTTTCCTGCTGGCCATCTATTTAAGTTCGTTCTGAGAAAAAAATTTTAATTAAATCGCATGACTTTTATCCTCTACAGGACATTAGTATATAGTTAATCGAGACGTTCTACTCTTACTATTTCCATATCTGGTCTCAATTTTCAACTATCTAGCACTGTTCTCGCGATTCAGGAAGGGCAGACAGACAGACGACAGTGAGAATTTATAAATCTACAATTGAAGTGCAATAATTCTAAACCAAACAGAGCAAACAAAATTAATTTAAGCAACCTTTTAACAATTTAAATCGGAAATATTTCAAAAGGTTCAGAAAGAGCGCTCTAATTTCAATTCATAAACAGATAAAATTAATTAATCTAAACTTTATCCATGTGAAAATATTTTGCACAATAATATCTTAATGATTATTATCCAGAAATTGTCATATTATTACTAACTACTTATTAAATATTAACAAGGAATAGTTGAAATGTAAATATTTTACAGATTTTAGATACAGGCATCTGCAAATATAATGTTATCATATTCCAGCAGTTTAATTTTAATTGTTGATAGGATATTATCTCCAGACTCGCTTTTGTAAACAATTGAAAAAGGGAATTGTGTCGTGTAATTAAGATACGTCTAAAGACATTATTTTCATTCAACAAGTTTTATTTGCCAACGATACTTAACTATTTAAATTTAATTTAATTGATATTCATTGTCTAATATTTAGTAAACTTAAAACAAGCTTATGTTTGTTACAATTAACAGAGAATTTTCATTTAAACAATAAATGAAAGTAACGTGAGACTCAAACAATTGATGCCTCAGCTTACTATTCTGAGAGATCCGGGATCGAATCTGCAAATCAAAAATCTCACGAATGTTTCGAGGAGGTCTATCTTAGATATATGGCCCACGTTTCCCATTATTTGGCCTCATTACTGGACCTGACCAGACACGTGAAGAGCTTGAAAAGAGGCTCTCACAGACTAAAAATAATAATAGAAATCCAGCAACGAGTTTCCAAACTTTTCCGGCAATATTTAGCACTGCGTGGCATCATCTGTTGTGATATTTTATTTGAATTTTTTTTATTTTTAATTATTATAAAATATAAAAAAGCTTAATTTTGTGGGTAGGTACAGATTTTATTAAAAAATTGTAAATGCTAATAACGAGTAAAATCGTCATTAAGTCCGACCCGAGATATGAAATACGACCCCTCTTTCTCTCCACCCCCCTTGACCTTTAACCACCAAAATTTAATACGATGAATAAACCTAATACACAAACCTTCCTGAAAACTTGCAAAAATTTTCGACAAAAAGCACAGGAGTTATTAAGCTTTAAAGAGGATGAACATAATCTTGCCCTTTCATATACAAACACTAACGTCCATATATATACAGAAATTATCCTCGAATATATTTTTTTCTCTTTATTTTTCGACTTTTCAAGGTGCTAGGACCAGAAAATGTAAAAATTTTGAAGATGATTTTTGATGCTTTTTCTCTGTTATAGAAAAAAACAGCCGGGAAAGTAATAACACAATGCCTAGTTTACAAAAGTTTTTTCGTATGTAAATAACTTTATAAAAATATATTTGTTAAAAGTAAATTTTGAAATGCTAAGAAACACGTACAATGTCGATAATGTGTCATTTATTTCTAATCTTTTCAACGCCCGTATAGAGTAATGTTTCTCTTAGTTACTTAAACCGCAAGCTATTAGACATCAAAAGATCTCCAAGAAGAGACAGAAGTGACAGACGGGAGACCATTAGATAGAACTTCGCCTCCAGTCTTACGTAAATATGTACAAGAAAAAAAAAACTACGTATGGATAAAAACCGGAGTTGATTTCATTCCTTCTAAGAAACTTCCTTAATGGGAATGTTGACTTCATCTAAAATTCAATTGGGGATGAGTTTCAAAAAACTTTTAAGTAAAATTTTGTAGCATTTTAATAGTATCATTTATATGAAAAGCTTTCATATTATAAAATACTAATATGAAAGTTTTCGTACAAAATAAGTAATTACATTTATTCAAATTTTAAATTAATTTTAATAAATGTTATTACTTACTTAATTTAATTTAATTAATATCGAAGCACAATATAATACATAAAACGCATATACACACTGAAGAAACTCCCTAAAACTTCCTCAAATCATATTTTTAATTTACAGTATTTAATTTAAAATATATGCTCTCGAACTCAAATCTATAGTGTCTTGCCCCTGTACATCATACTTTTCCTAATAACAACGGAGTCATGCTGTTCATCTGTCTAACTCTGTTCTGGGAAAAAATTTTGAATTCAAATTGCAGTTCAATCAAAATACAAAAATTCGGAAAAAGTACAGTATTAGTAACATAATTTTTTATATATTTTTTTAATAAGATTTATCGTTTTCAAATGCGATATCGATTTTCATTCTTTTAAAAAAAATCGCACGAATTTCCTTATCTAAATAAATTTTTCTCTAACAAATTGAGATTGAAGTTTAAATATTGAAGGATTATATCTGATTTCGACCAAATAATCTCTTTAAAAGTTAATATTTGGATTCCGTCCATTAAATCAACGATAAAGTCATTTTATATATCATCAAATTACGTAGGACTTTGTGTTAATGTTAATAAATTAGATTAGTCGTAGTCTGGTCTGAGGTTTAACTAAGTTCGTGAAATGGCAGTTAATTGTTCGTAATGAGTTGTGCAAAATGGTTTCATCATAATGAATTCAAGTATGAATGTAATTATTTTTAAATTTAGAAATATTAGATAAATAGAACATTACTTTTTAGCTGTAAGTATCTGTTTTCATTCAAAGAAACTGAATATCTAAAAATAAAAAAATCCGGCATCGAGTTGCTTAAGTTTTCAGGCAACGTTTGGTGGCGCCATCTGTTATGATATTTATTTTTAAAAACTTGTATATTTTTAACTATTATAAAATGGTAAAACGCTTAATTTTGAGAGCATGGATGTGTTTTATAAAAAATTGTAAATGGTAATAACGAGTAAAATTGGCATTAAGTCCGATCCTATTGGAGATACACACTACCCCCATTATTTCCTCATTCCCTAAAAGCACAGGAGTTATTAAGCTTCAGACAGGATGAACAGAATCGTGCCACACAACATACACTAACATCCATACATACAGAAATTACTCCCGTATTTTTTTTTCTGTTTCTCGACATTTTAAAGTGTCCTGAGTCCAAAAATGTAAAAAATCTTCGGGGGCATTTTTGACCGATCGCCATACTTTCCCTCTGTTAAATATAACAGCCGAGAAAATAAAAATAAGAAATATAGAGAATTTTATGACAAAAGTATTGCACAAGGATATATCTTCCCTATTCTGCTAAGTAATAATTTAATGCAATTGTAATAAAGTATAGGTAATACGTAGTGAGCTGTTCGTTGGTTTGGACGTCATAAACCCCCTTCTCACGGAGGCAAATCCTAGTTTGGGTCCTTCGAAATATAACAGTATAATTTAAATTACAAAGTCATAGATCGTCTTAAGGGGCTGTCCATAAATGATTTCCACAGTGGAAGAGGGAAGGAGTTATGACAAGAGGAAGGGAAAGGTTGAATTTCAGTGGACTTCCGTTTTTATGCATTTTATTATATTTACTTCAAAATTTCTTATATCTATCATTTATAAAGTGATAAAGGTTTTAAGTTTTGCTAGACGTTCGAATAGAGGATGGAGTTATGGAAAAGAGGAAAGGAAGAGTAAAAATTTCAAGAAAAATGCGGACGTAATTTATGGGCAACCCCTAAGACCATGCAAATAATTCTCAGATGGTTTTACCTGTCATTTTTTACGATCTCCACTACGAAAAAATACTTTGTACTGATCTTGAGAAGCTCTATTGTTTTGTATTTAAACTATTCCGTTATCCTTCACGCGAAGGGTGATGTATGCATCTAAATCAGCGAGTTTACCTATACTCCAGTAAAATTACATTTAGTAATAACTTAGCAGAAGCGAGAGAAAGCCTGATTCAATGTTTGTATCTATAAACCGTATATACTTTAAATTTTCTGCACGATAAGTTTAAAGATACAAAAATTGTTATTTGTTAAGTGCCTTATCGATTTATATACTTTAATTCTTTTTTATATATAAAAATAACTCTACAGTAGTTTAAAAATTTCCATNGTTTGTCCTAGGTTATGGTGGGCTGCAATTTTTAATCTTATTTTTAATTTATTTAATTTAAAAAATAATATATGCTCTCCACCTCAAATTTGAAGTATCATGCCCCTGTACATTATACGTTTCCTTTAACAATAAAGTCGTGCCGGTCATCTATCTAACACCTTACAGGGGAAACATTTTGAATTGAAATCACATGACATTCGGTTTGAATTGGAAGTTTGTGTATATTTTATAGTTAGTCAGGACCTCCTGCCCCTAATCTTTCTATATTTATCTCGACTTTCATTTATCTAACACGGTTTGTAAGATTAACGAAAGGCAGACAGACGGACGGTTGGACAACAGTAGAAATTTATGGGTTTACAGTAAGAATTTATGGAACAGTAGGAATTGGGCTGCAATTTGAAAAAAATTGCAGCCCAATAAATGTCTTAGTTGCATTTTCCACATACCGGAAACGGACTTAAATATTATTTATTCTTATAAAATTGATATTATTTCCACTGTAATAACATTTAACGTTATAAAACTATTCTGGTGTCAAAGAATTCGGTATTTTCATGCAATAATATATATTGATTTTCAATCGATCCAAAATCGGTAACAGCAGCATACCCACATCAACTAATAGTGCTACACTGCACACGTGTCCTAGTGTGCAATAAAGCACAACTTTATTTCCACATCATCTACCTTTTATAAATTAAACAATATTTCAACAGCTGGTTGTAATATAACAAGCTGAAATTTTTAAATGGATAATTTTATTATAAGCATTAAAATGCTTATAATAAAATTTGATTAGATTAATTTTCAAAACTGTAAAAAAAACTTGTATGTTTAATATAATATTTACACTTTTAAAATAAAATGTTTTAGATTCAAAAATCTTGTGCGAATATCTAACAATTGGTATGCAATTTGAAAAAATTGAAGATATATAAATTCCCATTGTCGTACGTCTATATGTCTGTCCTTCCTTAATCTCGAGAACGGTGTTAGATAGATGAAAGATATGAAAATTTTAGGGGCATGAGATCCCGATTAACGTGATTTTAATTCAGAAATTTTCCTTTGAAAGGTGTTAGCTAGATGACTGGCATGACTCCGTTGTTAACAGTCAAAGTATGATGTACAGGAACAAGACACTACTAAATTGAAATCGAGAGCATATATTTTAAATTAAATAAATTAAAATTATGATTAAAAATTAAAGAATTTTTGATCGTTTATTGTTTGCAAATGATTAAATGATGATATTCTAATGACCCAAAAGTACATAGATTTTGTATAAGTATGTTACAGAAAAATATGAGAAATGAAAACTGAAAGATCAACTTCAGAAAAAAAGATATCTAAAGGATATAACGAGACAAAACACAGTAAAATATTTTACGGTCCAGTCATAGAAAATAATGGAAAGAGAAAAAAAAGAATAGAAGGAAGAAAGACAATAGGAATGTTAAATCTCATAACGCGATGCCGAAACACAATGAACAAGACGAGATGATTGATTTACAAAACAATGTACAAACCTGGACGATAACTAAGGGTGAAGAAAGGGAATTAATGGCAGTAGAGACAAACTATTGGTGAAGAGTCGAGAGAAGATCTAGAAGGAAAAGGCTTGGAAATGAGTTATTAGAAAGAAGATGAAGATGGAGAAGCATATAATAGAGATAATAGAGGAAAAACAGCTGAAGTGATATGGACATGTCAGGACAATATACGAAGAATGACTACCTGGGATATCATAGACTGGAAATTAGAAAGAAAAAGAAAAAGAGACAGATCAAGGAGTGAGTGGATGAAAATAAACACGAAGGAAAGGGATATAAGAAAAGAAGATACTAGACAGCAAGAATTTAAAACGCTCCCATAAAATAAAGAAACACCTCAGATTTAATTTCCCATAAAATAGACTGTTACGATAGGCGAGGCATTGAAGTAATTGGCATTACAATTTTAGGCACTCTTCATATTTAACAAAAAAAAAATTGAAATGCTGTTGTTAGGCATTAATTATTAAAGAAATTTTGAGATAGCACTATCAAAATAAATGAAATATCTGAAAGTGGAATTACAGTATTTTATAGAAAATACCATAAGTTGACAGACGTCATTCTCAGCTTTCCTCGGATGCCAGATTTGTTACCAGCTGCACTGGAACACTAGCCAGATAATGGAAATTCCTGTGATACAGAGAAAAAAATTTTACAGTCAAATTCCGGTACAGCAATTTCGATATAACAATAAATCCGTAAGATCCCTTTTAGCTTTACTTAAAACTTAGATAAATCTTTGTTTAATCATAAATTTTTTAATTATATTCATAAAATCAATAGTATTTTTATTTCTCTACAAATTAAATTTGAATTAATTTTAATTTATCTCTCGTCTTTTGGTATCAAAATGTGGTACTCTCTAAATACAACGATTTCAGCACCAAGGTTACCTGCAACCGATTTCATTAAGTTTTTTTTTCATATACAGCAACGTGGCACGTGGGCGATTTGCAGAAGAAAGATGCTTTCCTTTAAGTGAATCTGCCCCCTATTTAAGTGTCTGTGAAGAAAACCCGAAAAACTCCGTTGACTAGGCGCGAACCCACAACCAGTGTTCAGTGGTATTATCCACTCGACCACTGGTTGACACCTGCAATCAGTAGGAATCAGTACAAACGAGAACGGGTTGCCAGAGAGAGCTGCTATTTGTGAAGGTTACAACTGGCCTTGCAATCCGCACCAACTCATTCACACACGTACAATGTTCCATCATCTACTCTCATTCGTGTCCCTTAGTGGTGCTCTTGAGAGCACTCACTCCGGGATCACGGATGTCAATTAGCTTTCCCTTGCTTTGTTTCGACTGTCGGTATATAGCTATCTTTCAACTTTGTATCTTAATTCTTATTTTCTGTCTTCTTTTTCAGTCTAAATTCGGATTAGTCCTAGTTGTAAGTTAGATTAAGGACTCTTAGCTTGGTTCCCGGTTAGGTTAAATTAGATTAGAGTTTGTTAGCTTTAGTTGTCTGGTTACGTTTGTCTTAGNAATATTCATCAGATATATCACACTCAATAAAAATTTATTATTTACAATATAACTCATATCAATATTGTTTGATTTTAACTAAGAGGAAGTCATCCGAAGAGAAATATCTCTAGAGACATTGCCAGATCGAAGTGCATTTTCTCTGGAGAAGTCATAGAATACCACAATGATTAACTAAAGAAAGAAGAAGATAACTGAGATAAACTAAGTCTAATCCCACAAAAATCAAATAAAGAAGCGTTATAAACGAGAAAAAAAATTATTGTGACATCGTTACAAAACTGTAATTTTAATCATATTTTTAATTTATTTAAATTAAAATATATGCTCGCGATCTCAATTATTGTCTTGCCCCTGTAAATCATACTTTTCCTGTTAGAATAGAATCGTGCTGGGCATCTATCTAACTCCTTTCATGGGAAAATTTTTTAAATTGAAATCGCATATATAGTTAATTGGGGTTTACTGACCCTAATCTTTTCATATCTGGTCTCGAATTTCATCTATCTAATACCGTTATCGAGATTAATAAAGGGTAGACACTAGGAATTTATATGTCTATAATTGTTTTCAAATTGCAGTCCAATAATATTAATTGAAGTGAAATTGATTGTGTATCACTAAAATCTTATTTAAACTTACAGTCGAAAATACCCGTTTATGAGAGATTCGTTTATTGACTGCTCGACAAAATTCCTTTATTATAGTTTTCGTGTTAAGTTAATAAAGACATATCGTTCGAATTGATAGCAATACGCCAAAAGCAATTCCTTGAGCTGTCTATCTCTTTGGTAAAATTTGATTGAAATCGGCCTGCAGCATTAAAAGTTAATATTAAAAGATATAAATAACTTTACGTTGGAATTATATGAGAATTTTTGATCATAAAATGAGTAACATCAGTCTTCTAGTTTATCATTTAAAAAATTGTAATATAAATATAATCAAAAATTATCTTTAATCTTTAAAATCTTTGTTTGTAGTTAGATCTAAATATTGTTTACTTGAATATCGTTTTTAAATTTTTAAATCAATGGCTAGTGACATACAGTATGGTCGCGCTAATCCGAACTGATTGAAACCAGTGGATTAATGAAAAGTACGGATTAACTGGGATATAATGCTTATCTTTAATGCCATTTTTTATTGCTGTAAGATACTTGACAGCTGTAAATAGAGGTTTGAATTGTTGTTAAGTCAAACAGAATCACAGAATGAGCAATACGACTTACGTTTACTTTACACGTGAGTTGATAAGTCTACTTTTTTTTTAGTTAGGGAAAATAGTAGGAGCTGTTCGGATTACGAGACGTTCGAATTAGTGAGACCGTACTGTATTTATTTCTATAATTGTTTAATTAAAAACTTGCAAAGTTTGATAAGATCTCAAATATTTTTGTTTAAATACTTAAAATTATTTAAAAATAGGCGACGATATTTTATTCAGAAAGAAAATGATATCTTTATTCATAAATTTTGATCCTTTGATCATACTTTAAATGTTGATTTATCCAATCAAAATGATAATATCTGAAACAACCGACACTTTATTATAAAAATGTCTTCATTTTTTAACATGAATGTTTGGGCGTATTCTTCGATACTTTTTAGTAATTCCTGTTTTTATTTTATGACATTTTAAGGTGGTGATATGTTTCATCTGTCTTCTTGTCAGTTTGTAGACTATTATATTCTCAAGAACAAATACTCTTTCTAAAAAAGTAAAAGATTCGCACCATTTCCCAAAAGTCTTTCATCATGATGGATGACTGCGAAAGCTATTATTGGCAATATATTTAACAATATCGCATTATTTCTTAGGATTTAAAGAATTGTTAGGTTATCTGACATATAACTTAAAAGATTTTGCCATTAGAACAGTCAATAAGACACAAAAATAACGTATAAATCTGATTTAATTAAATACAAAATCGTACAACTTAATTAATTGTTTTTAGTTTCCCAGCTCTGTTACATATAATAGAGGGGTCGGTCGAAAATTATCCCCCCTGAAGTTTTTTTTGCATTTTTGGACTCAGAGGAGCTTATAAATGTCGAGAAAGCTTTAAAAATTTGGGGGCTTTTTATCTATACGTGTGAATGTTAGTGAGTGTGTGAGGGGTACGATTTTGTTCACCCTGTTTGAAGCTTAATAACTCCTGTACTTTTTGTCGAAATTTTCTGAAATTTTGCAGGGAGGATTGCTTATTAAAGAGATTTATGCTGTTAGATTTTGATAGTTAAAGGTCTAGAGAGTGGAAAGATAGAAGGAATGGTGTGTCACATCTCGAGTAAGGCCGGATTTAATGACGATTTTACTCCATTACAATTTTAATAAAACTCATCCATACCCTCAAAATTTTAAGATTTTTTGCCATTTTATAATAATTGAAAATATAAAAAAAAAATTAAATAAAATGGCGCCACACGCCGTTTTAAATGTTGCCGGAAAAGTTAAAAAAATCCAACAACGAGTTATTTTTCTAATTTTTTTCTTCCTAATTAAAACTTTTCCCATTATTTTAAACAATTCGAAACTATATAATTATATCTAAAAAAAGACTTTTAAAACGTCGATACTATACAACAAAATAAAATATAATGATGATAAAATACAATGAAGAATTTTATAATGAACTTATAGAGAAAAACAATCCTACATGTATCGTATTAAATTTCGAATATCTTGAATATCGACCTTCTTAAAAATATGAATATTAGTTTTTTTTTTAATTTTTAATCAAATTTTATGATACTCCATCAAAAGTAGCATTGATCTATTCATAGTATAAAATGTTATTTACATAATGTTTAACTTTCTCTAGGTCATTATATGGATTATTCTTAAATATTCTCAACTGCGATTATTGATAAAATATTTATATTTTATTATTTATACTCTGAAATGAATGCATCAAATGGAATATTTACTGGTCGTTATCGTTAATATATTCATTTTATTCTTTGATTGTGCTTCGTTCTATTTTTTTTTCTCTCTGTGATTTCTATTATTTAAATTTCTTATCATTATTTCAAAAGATATTTTACATGATTTATTGTATAAAATAAACAAGTGGGTTTCATATTACTTAAATTTAATCTTCTTAAAGATAATTTTAATCCGAGAAACATATGGAAATGTACGACTGTCCCAGGAGAAATTTCTCTAACAGCACATGCATCCTCTATGGAAGCTTGCACACTTTGTAGATGGATCTGTTATGAATATTGCACTGTAAATATGCCTTTACGTGTTAAAAAGTCTAATATCTTCTCCTTTTTTCTGCATATTATTCTTGTAGAGTTTCATGAATATTTTGTTATTAATAAGTTCAATTTTATTTTTAATCTGAACACATTTTTATGAATATTACAGCACGCCTTCAAAAGAATTGTTTGATTTGATCGAATAAACTTGTATAAATTATATTCTCAGCGACAATAAATGATATAAATAACGAGCAAAAATTATTGTGACATCATCACAATGCCGGGTTGCAATTTTTAATCATATTTTTAATCTGTTTAATTTAAAATATATGCTCTCCATCTGAAATTACTAGTGGATTTCCCCTGTACAACATACTTTTCCTCAAAACAACAGAATCATGCCGGTAGTCTATCTAACTTTGTTATGGATAATATTTTTTAATTCAAATCGCGTGACTTCCGGTCTATACCGGAAGTCACATGATATACATACTTTCAATATAAACCAAAAGTCTGTATATAGTTAATCTGGAGTTACTGCCACAAATATTTACACATCTGATCTCAATTTCAATGTATCTACCACTATTCTCGAGATTAATGGAGGACAGGCTGACTGACGACAGTAGGAATTTATAGGGCTACAATTTTTTAAATTGCAGCCCAAAAAATTTGACTATAATGGTTTGCTTTTTAAATATGTTTTACTAGAAAGAAAACATTTTTGTTTGTATATATATATACACACACACATATATATTTTATGACTTCTGTATTATTCATAAATATCTTCTATCTTAATATTTACTTTTTGCAGATATAACTCAATATGCATTGAATAGAATTGCTTCTTATTGACAATAAATTAAGTGCAGTTACGGTGACATACAGCAAATATATAAAGACGATAAGAAATAATTGATTTTTATTAAATTCAATAAAATGTCTTTAAAGGCAATAATCCTATTAAGAATAAAAATGATATGATAAAATTTATATAAAATATATATATAATATGATAAAGTTTCTTTTATAATAAAAAAGATTATAAATTTTTAAAATACTTCAAAACAAAAAAAAATTATTGTGACATCGTCACAATGCCGGGCTTCAATTTTAATCACATTTTAATTTATTTCATTTAAAATATATGCTCTCGATCTCAAATTAGTAGTGTCATTCCTCTGTACATCATGCTTTTCCTAACAACAACAGAGACATGCCGGTCATCTATGTAATTCCATTCTGGTAAAATTTTTGATTTAATATTAGTCCGGATCTGCTGCCCCCCAAACTTTCCATATTTGGTCTCGATTTTCATCTATCTAACATCATTCCCAAGTTAAGAAAGGACAGACAGACAGACAGACACACGACAGACGACAGTGTGAATTTATAGGTCTACAATTTTTTTTATTCTAAAAAATTGAATAACTTAACTTAAACAAAATTATATTATTTTGGATAAATTACGTTAAGCTAACATAATTTAACCAAACAAAGTATATATACAGTAGTTTGAGAAATAACTTGTTACATTGATAAAAAAAAAAAAACTGTGAACAGAAATGAAAAAAAACTTGGGAATTTGTCTTGTGTTGAAATTGGTGAAAGTATTGGCAATTCAATGAACACAGCTGTTACTCCACAAATAGTTTTGTCACTTCATTGAAAGAAAAAATGATAAAGTTTGAAACGTTTGACCAGATTTGAATATCTTTGAAACACAATAAAAACTCTGATATTGGAATTCAATATAGACTTATTTTTATGGCTTCTTATACAGTCTTTAGAATTAGATGAAAGTTTCTACCCTAAATTTTGTCACATTATATTACTATTTTTTATATATATATAAATAGAAAATAATAAGTAAAATTATTTNTATATAGCTATCTTTCAACTTTGTATCTTAATTCTTATTTTCTGTCTAAATTCGGATTAGTCCTAGTTGTAAGTTAGATTAAGGACTCTTAGCTTGGTTCCCGGTTAGGTTAAATTAGATTAGAGTTTGTTAGCTTTAGTTGTCTGGTTACGTTTGTCCTAGGTTATGGTAGGTTAGTTTAGTTAGTGAGTAAGTTAAAATAAATAAATAAATAAATAAATATACTGTATATGAAAGATTGTACTGATACTAATTTTGTTTATTTTTGAAATGAACTTTTGTTATATGAGAGTGTACCACTTAATGGAACATGGAAGTTGCTTGAAGGCAGCTACTCAGTCACAAATCAGTTTTTCTGTCTTACAAAGAAAACTTGCTGAGATGTCAGATGTAGGATATGTTTGCAGCTGTTGTTGCTGTATGAGCAACCAATTGCAGTTGCATAAAGGAAGAAACTAAGTATCTGTATCTTGTCTCTGATATTATTTTTTATTGTATTGCCAAGTTGTTTATTTTTTTATTGTTTTCAACTAATTTGTTAATTTTTTTTATTTATAAAAACAGTTAAGTTTCGACTGTAAACTATGCAAACTATCCAAAAAAAAGGCAAAAAAAAAAAAATTCGTGTATGTGTGTGTGTGACTATTTCGTTTAATACCACAGGATGGGGTAAAATTAATAAACGAAATTTGGCACGAGCTTGTGTATAAGAAGAATTGATGCTATTAAATTTTTGGTGGTCATAGGTCGAGGAGTTGCGGAGATAGTATAGTGTCATATGTATCTCGTGTAGGGTTGGACTTAATGACGATGTTACTGGTTATTTGCATTTATAACTTTTTATAAAGCTCATCTCAACCTTCAAAATTAATATTTTTACCATTTTATAATTAGAAAATATATATATATATATATATATATANAAATAATATTAATGATTGCTGCAATAAAAATTTTTAAAAATCTAAAACATTTGAAGAATTTTATTTCATATTTTCATTTAAAAAAAAATTCAATTCACTAAAAATTTTTCAAAACGAAAATATAAAGAATTTGTTTTTGAATTGAAATCAGAATGCTTTGTAGTAAAATTCTAATGAAAAGAAGGGGAGAAGGAAATTTATTATTATATAACATTATCTAATTTTATTTATTTTAAATATATTATTAAAATTATAAAACAATACAAAAAATAAATTTTTAAAGTAGAAATGTATTCAAGAAATAATGGATTTAAATCATATATTAAAAGCAAACGAACAAACTGTAGTTTCTAATTGTTAGTTTAAGTTAATAAATGATCAATATTTTTATCTGTTTGCAATTTATCTTATAAATATTTGTTTAAACAATGAAGTAGTCTGTTTGTAACTCAACCCATTAACTTAAATAAAGAGTGGACTATTAAGTCTTTGTTATATTAATAAACTCTCGTTTAATGAATAAATGCATTGAATTAGTTATATTTATTCTTGTAAAATATAAGCTTATTTACTTTTAACATTTTTCATTAACAAGTATGCCAAGTGAAGTTATTTAATAAACTTTTATATATATGTATTTAACTTTAATGGTTAATTATATTAAACTTTCTGAAACATGCCTATTTAATTACTCAGTAAACTGTTAAGAGGTGAGTATATACTATAAGCTTATAAAAATAACTCATATAGTACTGTAATATAATGTAATAATGTAATACTTAATATAATAATGTAAGTACTTGAAGACTTTTAATAAACTAATTTATATATTATTAAAAAAATTTTTCACTTGTATCGAAATTTAATTCTTTATGAAATTGGAAGTGTTGTAAATATTATAAATATGAATTATAATCAGATAAAAGTTAATAAAATAATGCTCGAGTTTATTAGATCAGCAACGAGTTGCTTAACTTTAACGGCAACGTTTGGTGGCGCCATCTGTTATCATATTTTGTTTTAAAACTTTTTATATTTTTAACTATTATAAAATGGAAAAAAGCTTCATTTTGAGGATAGGGATGGGTTTTATAAGAAATTTTAAATGCTAATAACGAGTAAAATCTTTATTAGGTCCGATCCTACTGGAGATACATACTACCCCCTTTATCTACCCATCCCCTCGACCTTTAACAACCAAAATTTAAAAGCATCTGTCCCTCTAATATACAAACCTCCGTGCAAAATTTCAGAAATTTTTAACTAAAATCACAGGAGTTATTAAGCTTTAAAGTGAATAAAATCGTGTCCCTTCAAACACACAAACATCCATACATAAAGTGAAAACACCGAATCTTTTTTACTTGATATTATTACAATATTAAATTCAAATATATTACAATGAATATTAATATATAAAAGAGCCGAAAAAGTAATTAAACAATCTTATAAAGAAACAGAAGACAGAACAGTTTTTTTTAATTGCATTAAAAAAAACAAAATCATTAAGTAATTTAAAGTATATTTGTCTTTCAATAATTTAAACTATAATTTTGATGATTTATTAATATCTTTCTAAATACAGTGGGTGATCGGTTAACGAACAAATCGGATAACGAACACTTCACTGAACAGACATAAAAAGAAGCGACGGAAATAGCAAATACTGACTGATTTTCCTTTGTTTTCAGGTAACTTTTTGGAGCGGGGGAGACCGCAACGTCGACGCTCAACCTGATAATATACTGATTAGATAGTATCCCTCGAACTTTGAAATACTCCCTTGTAATTCCGAACTTTTATTTTTCTGACAAACAATTCTTTTATAGTATTCGCGAAACTGTCGGGCGGGCACTCATTAAGTTTTGTGTCGGTTTTTATTTTCGAAAGGTGAGAGTATAATAGCAAAGGTAGAGNGAAACTTATAGAAAAGCATGTTTTGTTTGTTTAGCCTGTTGCATTAATTACTTTGATGTCTTTCCCAATGTTTAAATTAATTAATCTAATATAAACTTTCTAAGCTTTTTGAATGAAAACGTAAAGTAGTTACATACAACGAATAGAAAATGCAATACTACTAAAGCCAAACCGAACCTCTGAACAACGGCCACTGATAGAAACGTAAAAATATGGCCGTTGTTTGCAGGTTGTTTTTGTTAAAAAATAAACGGCTGCTGTTTAGATGTGGCCGTTATTGCAGGTTCTACTACACTGTACTGTACGTAAATTAAATAATAATTTTGCCTTAAAAATTTTATATTAATTTAAAAAAAACCTTTTCTATTATATTTATTTAATTAAAAACAGCATAAATATTTTTAAATTCGTGAATTTAAAGATTTTTTAAAAATCATTTTAACTTATTTTCTAGAAACAAAGCGTTGAAAACAGGCAGACAAACACTTGCATTAATTAAAATTTCCATTTTTGCCATTGGAAATTGCATGTTGAAGGCATAGAAAGAGATAATTACTTCTAATTTCATTAAAAATTATTTAAAAAAAAGTAAATTGAAGTATGGTAAGTGTTAAAAATAGCAAAATATAGGAGAAATTTCTGTTCATATAAACACAAATTTCTCATGATGTAACTCTTCACAGCTGCTACAATCATGATTTATGTTGAAGTGAACGTTGCTCTTCGAGTTCCTTATTTACTGTTTTGATCATTAATTACGCCGTTTATATCTACAGCTTTCATTTTATCTCATAAATGTGATAATTATCATATATTTTGCAATTTAAATCATGAAAAATGACATATATATATATATATATAAAATGGAAAAGTAAATATATATAATTAGAAAATGATTACGTTTACAGGTAATTAATTAATAAAAATATATAAATTATTAAATTTAAATAATATAAGCGTATAAAAATTTAAATATTTTGAATAAATATCATGGTAATTTATTCTATAATAGAGCACAAGTTAGTACTTCAAAAATCTATAATATTTTACCGGCACGTTGCTCTCGCGAATGGCGCGTCGCGTGGCGCGCGTGATAACAATGTCAGTTATTTGACAACGATTATTAAAAAAAGTAGAACAAAAATATTATTTTATTTGCTTTTTAAAGACATTTTACACTCGAAAGCTTTAAATAAATAAATAAATTTATTTATTAACAAGAAAACAAACAGGATATCGCTTATTCAAACAACCTACGCGCAAGGCGAAGCGACGTTCTCTCGTCAATTAAATATCATTCTGTAAACGAAATTAAGCCGTAAAAATAAGTTAATTATTTGGCTGTATTCTAATTCAAAAATTGCAATATTTTTGATTAAAAACAAAACACTTCAATTAGAAACTTCATTCTTCATTATCATGACAAATGCTTCTTTACAAGCTAAATTTTTTTTTATTGACCGATTTAGAGTTTAGAACAGACTTCTGTCCTATTACTTTTCTTTTGATAAAAATTTAATTATTCCATGGAGATTGCTATTATTTTTAATGACTATAACGAACTATTAATTATTATTATTCTTTTAAGCTTACTCTTCTGGCTCAATTATATATATAATAGAGGGAAATATGTAAATCAGTCAAAAAGTGACCCTTCCATCCCATAATTTTTACATCTAAAATGTCGAGAAATGAAAAAATTTTGAAGAGTTTTTCTGTATTTATGGATGTTAGTGTGTATGGAGGAGGCGCGATTTTGTTCATCCACTTTGAAGCTTAATAACTCCTGTAATTTTTGTCGAAAATTTCTGAAATTTTGCAGGGAGGTTTGTGTGTTAGGGGGATGGATGTTGTTAAATTTTTGTGGTTAAAGGTTAAGGGGGTAGGGAGATAGAGGGCATCGTGTGTCACCTCTCAAGTAGGGTGAGACTTATTGACAATTTTGCTCGTTATTAGCATTTGCAATTTTTGTGAAACCCATTCCTACCATCAAAATTAAGCCTTTTGCCATTTTATAATAATTAAAAATACGAAAAGATTTTAAAATAAATACCATAACAAATAGCTCAACACGCAGTTTTAAATGTTACCAGGAAAGTTTACTGGGTTTTTCGTGAATTACTTCTATAAAAACTAAATGATATTATTCTAAGATCAAGCAAATGGCATTATGTTTATAAATAATAACACGCTATCATTATAAGATACAACATACTACCTTCAGATTGACAGATTGACACTACCAAATTCACTAATTCTTTTCTCTTTTTCTTTCAATTACTCACTAAAATTTAGATAGACTCATTCTGAATTGATATTATTCTTTTCCACGTGATATTTAAAGTGACAATTACAATAAACTATACAATTACAAAGCAATTATCTCTTATCTTCCATTTGTTTTCAACAATCTCTTCTGTAATATTTAGAATCTCATAGCTGAGATTAAAGAAATAGGCTATTGAAAGTAAAGATATTTTAATAGTCAATTCCCTTTTTAAATCTATAATTAAGCTTAATTTACAAGTAAAAAGTAGACTAATAATTTTATATCTCTTATTGCCTCTTAACTCAGTTTGAAGCTTCTTCCTACTAAAAGTGTAATTAAAAACTGATCGCTAATACGTTGCTCAATTTTTAATATATCAAACTACTACTTTTTTGAATTATTTTAAATCATAAGAACTTAGCAGAAACTCACTCCACTGATCAATTTAAAAGCTCTCTCTCTCTCTCTCTATATATATATATATATATATATATATCATTTAACAACTTGAGATATATGCTCGCGATCTCAAATTAGTATTGTTTTGCCCCTGTACATCATTCTTTTCCTGTTAACAACAGAGTCATGCCGGTCATTTATGTAACTCCAGTGTAGAAGGAAATTTTGAATTAAATCACGTGATTTCAAGTTTACACAGGGAGTTTATATATAGTTAGTCAAAGTTTCCTGTCCTTAAGAGTTTCGTATCTTGTTTTTCGACTTCCATATATCTAACGCCGTTCTCATGATTAAGGGTGGACAGGTAGACGAAGATAGTGGGAATTTATAAAAGGTTTGTAATGTTTTCACATTGTAGCCCAATAAATCTAAAAATATATTATAATCAATAGCTTAATTTAAAATTCTTTCAGAAAACAAATCAACAAAGCATAGTTCCAGAAGTAAATTCAAGCTTAATCTATCAAAATCAACAAAAATATTACATACAAATTCATTCATTTTTCCCCCTCAATCNTCCACTGTATATGTTAATTAATTTATATAACAATTAACAAAACTAAACATATTTACATAAAATTTTGTTTAACATTAAGCTGACATAATAGTAGAATTAAGTCTATCAGTTGCCTTTTAATTTGAGAGAGTATAAATAAACATAGCATAAAAATGCTTTGTTTATACTCTCTGAAAAGAAAAAAAACTAACATCAGATTTGGTATTTAGCTAAATAAAATGACAGTTAACACACTTATTTATTAAATTATAAATAACTCCTGGATGCATTTATTATACGATAAATAAGAGTTATAGAATGCATCAATAATTACCTAGATATTAAATAATTTATCGGAGAAAATCTATTAGATTTACATATGATAGCAAATGAAAATCTGTAGGTAATTTCTACTGTTAGTTCATACTAAACATTATTCATAAATCAATTATTTAACTGTTACTTTTTAGTATATATACTCTAAATTCATCAAAGTAATTTTCAGGTAAGTACACATAGAAAAATATTTGCCTCTAAAGCCAATCTACTAATTCAAATTTGCCTGGTCCCCATGAAGCTATAACGAATCACTGATTTCTGGATCCTAAATGTTTCATACGAAGCCATAATTAGCTTTTGTTACCATCATATTCCTTTTGTCTCTATAATTTTTTAATTTTAAATATCGAACTTTATTCATTTCTTAATCCAGTACATTAAAACTCGCTTAATCACTATACACAAACTTCCCTGTAAAATTTCAGAAGTTTTCGACAAAAAGCACAGGAGTTATTAAACTTTAAACAGGATAAACAAAGTCGTGTCCCTCTTCCACACTAAGATTCATATATACAGAAAAACGGCCGAAATTTTTGCATTTCTCGACTTTTAAATGTGTCCTCTGAGTCTAAAAATGTAAAAAATCTTCGGAAGGGGATCATTTTTTGACCGATCGCAACACTTTTTCTCTATTATATATAACAGAGCCGGAAAAGAAAAAAAAATTAACTGCAATATAATATTATTTTCCTATACAAATTACACAGACTCTTGAATCTGTACTAAATATTTTATTATAAATTCGTAGCATACTTCCCCGAGAAGAATTTGGAGCGTTTTTATTTATCTAACAGAACAGATAATCCGTTAAATGAAATGGAAAGTTCAGTATTACTATATTATTTGATAAAATGTCAATACTTGGCCATCTAATTCGAAATCCCATTTTTCTTATCTTCTAGCTTAGGATTACGAGAAACTTAGGTAAGTGCACACTTCGGTGGACTGACTGAGAACGGACAGACAGAACGGGAGGAATTGCATCTATGTCCAGGCATTTGGTCACATTTCAGTGATGAAGCAAGCTGAATTTAAAGCAAAAGAAAATGAAAGTATTGAGACGAGTTGTTTTATCCATGAAGAATTATGTACTTTACAGCATCCTTTTCTAATAATAGACAATTAAGTACCACTAATTCTTTATGGGCGTTATTTGTACCGAAAATATGATATACAGGGACAACACACGACTTGAGGTGAAGAAGTGAAGAGAGGTGAAGAGCATGAGGTGAAGAGCATGTATTTTAAATTAAAGACACTAAATATATGATTAAAAATTGCAACCCGGCATTGGGACAATGTCACAATAAGTAATTGCTCGTTTTTTTCTGAATTAAGCTTGATCCTCTACTGTAATCCGCTAAAATGTACTCACCCATGAGATTTCCTCAGCTCCATCTGTACTCTCAAGCATGCGGATAAAGGCTTTAGGCTATGTCCTAGCTGAATGAGGAAACTATGAAACGAGCGGTGTGATGCGGTAGACATTCCTGATTAAACTATTAATACGAGGAACAAATGAGACGTTCAAAGCGAGCGCGAACATGTGCGATTGATACGATGTTGCGTTTCCTCGCCGCACGCAGTGGTTTGAATTTAAAACCAATTTTTTCTGCAATTATCGTTTCATTTTCTCAATAAAACTGTTGATTTCTGCGGCAATTTAAATCAGAAAATCATAATTATAATAATTTATATTTTGTTCTGATTTAATGTAAATTTAACCCAAAAATGTCATCTATTTTTTAAATATTAAATACATTTTTTAAATGAGTTATCAAACATATTAAACTTTTTATCACTTATATCAGCAATGGCCAACTTCTTCGGACTTAACAGCCATAACACCCGATTTCTGAAGTGATGAAGGCTGTCCGTTGACATATTGTATGTGTAACTCCCCCATTATTGGAAATACATATATACGTGCTGAAATATTTTTGGGCACGGTTGGGAGCACACCTCACGGGCTTACATATGGCTCTGTCTGAAGCCTTCTGTTGGCCAAAGTACAAAATTAAAATAAGTTATCATTTCAAGAAAGCAATTATATATAAATTTTTAATAAAATTAATCTCTATTGTGATTTAGACACTTCATAAAATATGTATTACGAACAACGATAACAATTATAATAATATGCTACGAGTATTCATTTAAAAAAATCAACTGTTATTGGTATTTTCTATTAACGTATCCAATAAATTATTCCTTCTCTTCTTCCATTTGATACAAGTGTAGAGATCGAAGGTTGAAGATTCGAAGCGTTATTCTACTTTAGAGATTTTTTGCTTTTCTTAAATGAGGGGGGTAGAGAACTCGAAAATTGAAATCAACGTACAAATTACATTTGTTCAGAAGACCCGAGTCACGTAAATCGAAAACTCGTAAATGAGGGAATGCGTAAGAGCAATCTACCAAGTGCTACAAAAGTATAATCTCACTTCAGTGAATTTTATCCACAGATTTTCATTCCAAAATTATCTTCTATAAGTACAGTTCCTACAGTATTTCAACTATATTATTGGCTGCAATTTGAAAATATTTGTAAATCTATAAATTCCCTGTCGTCCGTCTGTCCGTCCTTCCTTAATCTCGAGAACGAGTTAGATAAATGAAATACAAGACTAGATATTGGTAGCATAGAGAATAAGATCCCGATTAACTATATACGAATATCCAATCTGGAAAGGAAGCCATGTGATTTTAATTCAAAATTTTCTCCAGATGATCGGCATGATTCTGTTGTTAACAGGAAAAGTGTGATGTAAAGGGGCGAGCTACTACTAATTTGAGATGGAGAGCATATCTTTTAAATTAAATAAATTTTTCAATGTTTTTACTCGTTTTTACATTAAAACATTTGCTTTTCTTTGCTTATTTACAATTTACGTGAGACCATACAACACTATATGAAAGTTATGCTAATTTTAAACATTTATGTGGAAGAAAAATAACATTTCTAAAGTTTTTTCTTGTTTTCTGTTGTGTTAAGCTTGTTTTTACTACTTTTTTTATACTTGTTATTTCTATTACTTTCCCGGATATCAAATACAACAGAGAAAAAGTATTGCAATTGACCCCCAAGAGTTTAACATTTTTTTGACTCAATGGACTTTGAAACGTCAAGAAATACAAAAAAAATTCGGGGATTTTATTGTATGTATAGATATTAGTGTGTGTGGAGGGGGGCACAATTTTGTTCACGCTGTTTGAAGCTTAATAACTCCTGTGCTTTTTGTCGAAAATTTCTGAAATTTTGCAGGGAGGTTTGTTTATTTGGGGTATAGATCGTATTAAATTTTGGTGTTAACCACCAAAATTAAAGGTAGAAGGGGTGATGAGATAATGGGGGTCGTGTTTATCTCCAGTAGGGTCAGACTCAATGACGATTTTACTAGTTATTAGCATTTACAATTTTCTATAAAACTCATCCCTATCCTCAAAATTAAGCTTTCTTTTTCTATTTTATAATAACTAAATACATAAAATATTTGTTTTGATAGAATACGATAACAGATGGTGCCACCAAATGTTGTCGGGAAAGTTAAGCAACTTGCTGGATTTTTTTCAAAGAAGAGGTTGTTTTCAAGGATACTTCTACAATGTTAAATCAATACAAGTAGTATCATAAAAATTACAACTTAGAGAATAATATCAAAGCTATTTTTCCGGCAAAGCTATTTTCTGTAAATCTATTCTATAAATTTACAGAAATTTAAAATAAACTGAATTAGTTTAAATATAACATAATTTGTCTGTTTTCAAAGAAATAACATTTAAAAAACAAATACCCGAGTTGTAAGTTAGAAATATCCAGCAACGATTTGCTTAATTTTCTCGAAAACATTTAAAAAATTGTAAATGTCGCCGTCTGTTACGTTATTTTATATTAAAAAATTTATAATTGTAATTATTATAAAATGGCAAAACGTTTAATTTTGAGGGTAAGGATGAGTTCTATTAAAGAAATAACGAGTAAAATCGTCATTAAGTCCGAACACACGACCCCTTTATCTCCCACCCCTTCGACCTTTAACCACCAAAATTTAATAGGATCCATATCCCTAATACACAAACCTCCCTGCAAATTTTCAGAAATTTTCGACAAAAAACACGAGAGTTATTAAGCTTTAAACAGAGAAAACAAAATTGTGACCCCCTCCACACACTAACATCCATAAATACATAAAAACCCTCGAATTTTTTGCTTTTCTCGATATATAGAAAGCTTAGACAAAAGCTTAATTAACTATATACTTACTTTTGGGCTAGACCGGAAATCAAGTGATTTTAATTCAAAATTTTCCCCAGAATGGAACTACATAGGTGACTAGAATGACTCTTTTATTATCGAGAAAAGTATAACGTACAGGGGCAATACGCTAATAATTTGAGATCGAGAGCATATATTTTAAATTAAATAAGTTAAAAATTTTTACCTTGTTCAAGTTTATATCTTCTTAAACGTACAGTACGAGATAAGTAAATAGATCTACTCATCCCATATGCATGTAAGAAGTCTTTTATATCTTTTTTAAATATATATTTAAAGAATGATATTCTTCAAAATCGGCTAAAATATCGAATTTATCAAGTCTTTTCTAGCAGATAGACTCTTTACTTTAGAAAGATTTTCGTTAAATCGCTTCTTTAAAAGATACTTTTTTGACATAAATTGCTAAAATGTTATTAATAAAAAATATATATATGTCGAAAGTGAAAGAGAATCCATCAAAGTGAAAGAGATTCGTATAATTAAGTTTGTCTAAATGAAGCAAGGTTATTTCATTGATTTTCCAATCGTATTCTATTATAGTTCGATTTTCAGATACAAAGAAAGATGAAACAAACTTTTGTAAAAGCAAATATGTATTTTATGAAAGAGAAAAGAAATCCTCTTCTTCGTTTATTCTCTAATAAAAATTCTGAATATAATTTTCCGTTTTTTTTTCCTTTCGAGAATCAAAAGTAAATACTTAAAGAAGAATGAAGAAAAGAAAAGTGTTACTTAAACAGAGATTTTTGGACGAAAGAAAGAAAAAAAAAACTAAAATCAGTTTCTCTTATAAAGATTCAGATTAGATTTTATTGCATACAATTAAAATGTTAAGCTGCAATTTTTAATTAATTTAATTTAAAATATATGCTTTCCATCTCAAATTAGTAGTGGATTACCCCTGTAAATCATACTTTTCCTGTAAGAATAGAGTTTATCTATGTAACTTCATTCTGTGGAAAATTTCTGAACTAAATCACGTAATTTCCGATTCAGACCGGAAATTCGTATATACTTAATCAGGATCACCTTCCCATAAGCTCTCGTCTCTCATTTCCATCACACCGTTCTCGAGATTAAAGAATGACAGACAGACAGACAGACGAACAACAGTAAAAAAATTTTATAGTAGCGTGTATAGGTCTCTTCAGTGTATTAGCAATTAAAGTTTACATTTCAAAAAGATATAACTCGGAAATTAATCAAATTAATAACGTTCTATTCACTTCTGTAATAGAATTCTCGTTTCAAATATTGAAACAATAATAGTTAGTTAACAAAATGTACTCTAGAGCGGTAAATGGCGCTGCCACACCATAATGGTTACGTCAAAATATCTGAAAACTTACGATACATTACGATACGTAATAGCGTGCTATAAATAGCAGCGCCATTTACCGCTCTAGCGTATATTTTTGTAATTAACTAACTGTAACATTCTTTGGAAAATACAATTTTGCGATTTCACTATTCTGCCAACAACAAAAGAAAACAAGCATACGTCATAAGTTTTGAAAGATTTTCAGTTATCCACTAGACGATTCAGCGCCATTTACCGCCCTATCAGACATTTTTATAACTAACTTTTATTTTTTCGAATTAAATTCTATCACAGTGTGAAATATGTCGTAATTCTCCTGATTAGAGTTATATCTTTAAATTCAACTTTTTAAAAATATTCGAATAATGAAATAATCATAAAAATCAAAATAATAATTTATTACTGAAATTTAAGAATGTTTTACTACCATTTATCTTATTCCTCTCGAATCTCATCCATGTTTCATGATTCGAAAGATTTCATCGCTTCATTTTTTTTTTATGACTGGAGTTTTGATTAATTTTTGTTTTTTTATTTTAACTTATTAATGATTGTATTTCTTATTAATTATCTTAATAAAAGGTTGATCAGTTTGCATTAAAGATAAGCACATACACACTTGAAGGAAGAAGAGGATGGACTGAGGGCCTATGGCCCAACCAACAGAGGAACCCAAACCAATCTTTTATAAACTTACTGCTGTAATAACAATATTTTAATCTAGTACCATACCTGTAGGCTGCAGATACTTGCCCTTGTAGAGATCATTTAAAAAAAACAAACGATGATACCAAAAATTCTCCGAAGAAAAATGTCTAAAGTCAACACTGTACGGTACATGAAGCCCCCTAATTCAAATCTGCCTGGTCCCCACGAAGCTGTAACGCGCCACTGACTTGGTGGCATTTCAGTGGCAAATTTACAGCAAAAGAAAGAGTGGAAGTAGTCAAATAGGAAGTTTCTTCTGTATGAATAACGTCAGCAAAAGGATTAGTAGTAGTGAGTAGCCTATTATTAAAAGAGTTTTCTATAAATTATATTATATATTAAATTCCATACACAAACATAAAATAACATCTATAAACACAGAAAAAACCACCAATTATTTTTTAATGAATTTTATATTTTATTTTTAACATTATTTTATTTATATTTCTAATATTTTCACACATTTAAGAACATTTTCGTCTATAATTTAAACAAAAAAAAAAAATAATTGATTTGAATATAGAACGTGCATATTTAAATATAAACAACAAATTAATTGAATTTTCATATAAAATTACTATCTAAAACATGAGAAAATGTCAATTAATTAATTAGATTCTAACTGACATTTCATAAAAAGTCATTTTAATTACATAATAACATTACCAAGTTAATTATTTAGTAATTTGTTTATTAAAATAAAAATACATTTACTTTCAAGTAAACTAATTTTGATTATTTTTTTTTAAATAATTAAAAGTGAAATTTAAGAAACTATTCCATAAAAATTCTTTCCAACAAAATTAAGAAATAGCCAAGATCGATAACACGAAAAATGACTTACTTCCACTCTAATTCTTTGAATATTTTTCGTGAATTGCTTATATCATCCTTACTATGAGTTCCATAACTTAAGAGAATATTAATTAACATAAACAAGTGTGCTAAATTTTCAGTTATAATGACTATAAAATGGAAGAAACAATGCTTTTAATTAATTATCTTCCAGTCGAAATAAAGAATATCCAGAAAACTGTAAAAAATTTATTATTTAAAAAAGAATAAAAATTCTCTTCTAAAGCTTATAATATTTTAACTAAATACTATGAAATGATTTCTTTATTAGTTCTTAATTATAAAGAAACTATTCGTTACATAAGATCTCATCTGTAATCGATGCTCTAAGCCGGTGGTTACCAATGTGAGAGTTATTACGTCCTGAGGCGATGAGTAAACCGGGATAAGAGGCGTCAGGAGTCAGGGTCCTCACGAAAAAGTAACCGTAGGCGAGGGTTGGGTCACTGACAACCCTTCTATTTCCTTCGTTAAAACGAGTAAGAAGAAACATTGAATTTGGGGATGTGGTTCTCTACATCTGAAAACCATTAAATGCAATGCTTCTTGTTCGGTAAGGACACTTTCTTGTATACAATGCACATTGTACTCCATATCTGTAACACAGTAAAACGTGTAAACACATACAAAAACAGGCTCACCAGTGGCCAAGCCCTGAACACTGGGAGTTCGGTCGCTGGCCACGTGGAGTTTTCCGAGTTTTCTTCACGTCTGTAACATCTAAATAGGGGCCAGTTACCCTCAAAAAGACCTCCCGGAAGGCATACCCCCAAGTGTTGCGTTGCCTTAACAAAACAAAAACACATAAACACATACAAATACAAAGACACACACATCTATGCACGCGAGCATCATCATTTATGCCTATTATGTATTGGAAAAATCAAAGGCAACAATAAATATTTTTTTTGCTTATTAAATTTTGATCAAATTACAATTATTATTTTTTTAAATACAGTATTGTGTAATCGACAATAAATAATTAAATGCAACATCTTGCGCCATCTGTCGCGTTAAAAGTGTATTATTACACAGATTTGCATTTATATTGCTATTATTTATGGATTTGTTTAATTTAATTGCAAAACTGCTAAATTAAAACTTATTCATAATTAAATATTCAGATACATAGTTTTAATTTAATATGAAGCATTATTGTCTTGTTAAATAACGTACGTGCACGTTAAATTAAATATTTAATGTGCAAAAAAAATTAGCCATGTTTATATATATTAATAAATCTCCTAATTCATTTTAAATTAGAAAAAAATAATTCATAAATAACTTTTTTCTCATTCCATTAATAAATATTAAAAAATGTTTTTACTTCTTAGAGACATTTGCATTGTATCAATTGAAAAAGCAAAGATTTCAGCATATTTTTTTAATATAGAAATTACCTGCTCAACTTTAAAATATTTTAAGAATTAAATTATACAAAATATACTTTTAATGTACTTTAAAACAATAATAATATTACTATCATTTACATAAAATTAATTAAAACAATAGACTAATAATAATAATAATAATCACACACAACACACACAGAAAAAAATAATAATAATTAATTTTTTTTGCATATTTAAACAATGAAATCAAATTTAAATTTTACTTTAATAATTTAATTTACAAAATTACAATTACTTTATTTATTTACTTTTAAATATATTTTTTAAAATTACTTCTCTTGACAAGAACTTTGATAATTTAATTTTAAAATTAGATTTAAAACCAATTTAAAATCATATTATTAAATACTGTAAGAATGTAACAGTGATTTCTTTCTTTCTTTTTTAACTATCTAAAATTAATTTAAGTTAATCTTATTAAGTATAAATATTTTATATCCAATTATTTCTATTTATAGTTTTATTTATGTAATTATATAACTCCTTCTTAATTTATTATATTAAAAAAAAACAATAATAAAAGGATAAAAGTAATTTTCTATTTATAATGTATGTAGTATTCTGTTAGCAAAAAAAATAAATAAATAAATATACTGTATATGAAAGATTGTACTGATACTAATTTTGTTTATTTTTGAAATGAACTTTTGTTATATGAGAGTGTACCACTTAATGGAACATGGAAGTTGCTTGAAGGCAGCTACTCAGTCACAAATCAGTTTTTCTGTCTTACAAAGAAAACTTGCTGAGATGTCAGATGTAGGATATGTTTGCAGCTGTTGTTGCTGTATGAGCAACCAATTGCAGTTGCATAAAGGAAGAAACTAAGTATCTGTATCTTGTCTCTGATATTATTTTTTATTGTATTGCCAAGTTGTTTATTTTTTTATTGTTTTCAACTAATTTGTTAATTTTTTTTATTTATAAAAACAGTTAAGTTTCGACTGTAAACTATGCAAACTATCCAAAAAAAAGGCAAAAAAAAAAAAATTCGTGTATGTGTGTGTGTGACTATTTCGTTTAATACCACAGGATGGGGTAAAATTAATAAACGAAATTTGGCACGAGCTTGTGTATAAGAAGAATTGATGCTATTAAATTTTTGGTGGTCATAGGTCGAGGAGTTGCGGAGATAGTATAGTGTCATATGTATCTCGTGTAGGGTTGGACTTAATGACGATGTTACTGGTTATTTGCATTTATAACTTTTTATAAAGNTAAGTGACTCGTACAACATGGAGTTCATATAAAACGGAATAATCAGCAGCGTTATATACAGTCAACCCCTCTATAACACTGTTGATTTTTCCGTTTTATATGAATTCCATGTTGTACGAGTTACTTAAATTTTACAAATACCCGAGCCGTTCACAGTTCGGCACACGTATTTGTAAAATATAAGTGACTCGTACAACATGGAATTCATATAAAACGGAAAAATCAACAGTGTTATAAGTATATATAAAGTTTTTATAACAAATTCTCATAACAGATGGCGCCATACATAATTTTATTTATTTATTGTGATTAATAACATAGTTAGGCCTATTTTTTTTAAATAAAATTTCACAACGTCCGCAACTCGCTGCTAGATTTTTTTTTTTTTTTAAATCTGAAAGTTAACTTCATAATATCAGCAATTGATTTATATACAATAATACTTTAAATTCGGAATAAACTAGATATACGGGCTAGAATAATGCTTCAATTTGTCTGCTTCAGCAGGAAGATTTCAACCCGAAAGAACGAAACAAAAAAAAATTTGTTTATTGGAAATGTCTAACGGAATTCCTAAAGATCATCTTGTCACATTCTGGCTTCTGAAGTGTTTTTTCACTTGCATATACGTGATTTAAGTTTATATCCTTTCGTTTCGTTTATCTAGCCATTATTTAAATTGTATTTTGTTTAAACACGACGTACAATTTATCAGTTCATAAGTTATATTTTATAAGACTATAAATACAAAATTCAATATGGCGTCTTCTTGTCTAACACAAGTACTGTTTTTCATGTATTAAATTTATAACGAAAGATAGAATATTGTATTTAAATACTTTAACATCCCATTTAAACAATTAATAAATTATATTTTTTTACATCTTTTAAATGAAAATTTAAAGTTGATTTAAAAAAAAAAAAAACACGATAACTTCTCATTCATTCTTCATTGATTCGTTATTATTAATTTTCCTTTCACATTTTAAATTCTTGATTAATTTTATATTTGAATTGATTACTATTAATATGCATTAACATTTTTTATTGTTTATTTTATTCTTATTAATATATTAGCCAATGAAATACTTTAAAAATTTAAAAATACAAGATGGCGAATCCGCCATCTTGTATTTTTAAATTCTTAAAGTATTTCATATGATTTACAAGCTGGATTATAATATAAATTTTAAGATTTCTTGTTTTTTTTTTTCTTTCAAAATATAAAATACATTCGAGATAAAATTTATTGTTAAGATTTATGAAAGTAATTATTTGTTGTTGAACAAAACAATAGAAAGTTTTAGTAACAAATGAGAAAAGTTTTGAAATATTTATTAATTTTATTTTTTTTTTCTTAATGTTCAGTGTAATTTAATTTATTTTTTATTTTTTTCTCTGTGAAGATGCTTTGAATAGTATTATTTGTAATTTAAATATATATATATATATATATAACTTTTTAACTCCATAATTTATTAAACTTTAAAAAATATTTTCCAAATAGCATCATTATCATTAAAAATACATATATTTCTATTCTACAAGTAGCTACACTTCCAAATAATATAAATATATGTACACTTATATAAAATATATTTTTTATTTGTTTTTTAAAAAAAAAAGGAAATTTTACTAATAAATTGACGAATTTTGTAGCTGAGGTATAAAATACAGTCGACCCTCCTATTACGCGGGTTCATATAATGCGGATTCATATATCGCGGCGAAAAAATTGCGACCGTATTCGTATAAAGACGTTAAAAGAGACTCGTAAAATGCGGTAAAACGTCATCGCCGACTCGT